>NC_089201.1:10695873-10875873 GCF_963930695.1 Labrus bergylta | reverse complement strand
CCCTCAGGCTGAACCCTTCTGTATTTTACTAGGTGGAGATGCGTCAATCATCCCCATGGCTGACATCCAGTCTCAACCCTGTCCTGCTGTCACATCTGCAAAGAGCCCAGAAGGGTCTGATAAAGGCAGAGACCTGAAAAGGAAAGCTGAGGCCCCAAGTGAAGAGAGAAACACTAAAGTGTCCCGTCTAGAGGAACAGGAGACAGCTGAGACATCAACAAGTGAAGAACCATCACTGAGTCTCTCTACAAAAACACCTGAGGAAACCTTCTCACAAAATCCTGCTGGACTGCTTCCACAGGTCTCAGACATTCACAGAACGGGGGCCAAGTGTGTCCCGGGGGGCCACGCGGACCCTCTGCACCCAGGGGTGGGGTACCACTGCGCAGGGATGCTTCGGGTGAAACCCGGACGAGGAGAGACGACTCTCTCCCTCTCCTGCAGTGACAAACTGGCTCGCTGGGGGGCGCTGGGCTTCCAGGGTGCTCTGCTTTCCCACTATCTGCAGGAGGCGCTTTACTTCAGCACCGTGGTGGTGGGGAAGTGTCCATACAGCCAGGAAGTCATGCAGCGAGCTTTGATCACAAGGTGAGGAGAACGAGTCAAACAATCAGCTAGTTCATGAGGAAGTTAATAAGTTAAAAATCAGATAAATCTCACACACACTGCAGACTTCACCTTGAGCTTAAGGAAATTCACTTTTTTTTTCTCTTGAGATAATTAATCATTAATCACTTTTCATGTTCTACTTGTTTTGATCTCCGTCGCTGGTCATCATTTCAAGTCATCTTAAATACAGTGTAATGCTGTTTTTTTTTTTATATAACTGTCCCATTCAAAGTAAAATAGACGATAAAGCAGAATTATGCTTTATGGGGTGGCTACCTCTAAATGACAAATCGTTACCATGGCGACCTGTTAATAGGGATAGGGTTAAAGTAATACATATCTAACCTCTCTTTGAAAAATGGTCATTTCTGCCTCCAAAGACTCAAGGTGATGATGGCCAAACTGAAGTCTATAAGATAAGATAAGAAAATATAATCCTTTATTTATCCCACAACGGGGAAATTTACAGTGTTACAGCAGCAAAGAGCAAAGATTGCAAACAGAAAGTGAACAGAACACAGTACAATTTAAATTAAAAAAAGAAAAATTAAGAATGTACAAAAAAATAGATACTAAAACTAGATTTAAAAAAAAATGAAGAAGAACATCTTTAACGATGTTTTTTATTCGTACTTCCTATAAACAATCTCTAGGATAAACACTTATGTGTGAGTTTATTTTATACAACTTTAGTTTTTTTGTTTTGTCTGCCATCCTTCGTCTAGTATCATTCTATGGTACAGGGGAGTCAGCGCGCTCTGATTCATGACAGAAATCAGTCGACACCTGCAACCTAGTTCATTGCTTTGCCGTCCTCTACCAGTGCTTCACTTAACGCCCCCCCCCTAACCCTCAATATTTCAAACAATATAAATGTGAGTTGTCTCCTCCCAAACTGAAGAAGGAGAGGCTAAAGGAAGAGAAATGTGAGAACAAAGAAGTGAATCAGGAAAATGAACCTATATTTTGTGATTAGTGTTACAATTCTATTTCAGGTTTAATTCCCTAATCCTCAGTGAAATTAGAAGATGTTTCTGCTCAGTGTTGGTGGAGGTGTTTTCCTTCAGTGTGGGTAAGTCAGCAAGCTCTTTACAATGTAGTCCCTGTCGTGTCCCTCAGGTGTTCCCGTGTGTCTAACCTTCCTGCTGGTTTCTCTGTGTGTGCACCTGAGCTGCTCCAATCCAGCCTGGAGTTCCCGTTCAGTCAGGCTCAGACCGAGCTCCAACACCAGGACGGAAAGGGACGGATCTCCCCCTGTGGGGCAGGTACAATAGAATGGACAAACAAACACACACAAAGGCAGCTGTGGCTCAATGGTAGAGTCGGTAGTTTCTCAATCTGAAGGTCGGGGGTTCGATCCCCAGCTCCTACAGCGACATGTCTGATGTGCCCTCGGGCAAATTGCTCCTTTCCTCGGCTGCGTATGAATTCATGGGATTAGTTCATTCTGATGGTCACTCTACATAGCAGCCATGTTGCTGTAGCAATACAAAATCAACGTGTGAAATCTTGTGACTATAAACCAGAAAATCTCTTTGATTGATCTCTTGTTGAAAGTTAAGATTATCATGGCTGGTGTTCTTACCAAGTTCTACTGATGTTCCTCTGCTGATGGAGACCAGAGTCGTGATAAATACATTTTAAATGTGTTTCCCATCACATCGCTGTCTCTGTTTTCCCCCTGCCCAGCAGAGATGATGTTGTGCTTTGAGGTTTTCCTGGAGAAGAAGAATGCCTGATGTATTTTACACCTAAACACGTCACACAGATGTGCCAATCGAACGTGTTGGCCTGAGGCCTAAACATGGTTGAATATGAGAAGATCACAAACATGTGTGACTGCACTTTCACTTTTAACTACTAAAGATCAATTTTTTGTTGAGCTCCAGAGAATCCCAAACAGCTCTTCAGTCTGGTTTCAATGTTTGAGCCACATCAATCTCATTTTCTCCGTTTAGCAAACTTGATCACATCAGAAGTAAACAAAGCCTCCTGTCTGATCACCTGTTCACCAGATGACTGCAGGCTTTTTGTGATCGTTTTTTTTTTTTTTTACATGCCCATGTGTGAGTCATCTTGACCTTGAAGAAATAATTGAATATAGATTCTACTCTAGATAAACATGCAATCTTCTTCTTTGTGTCCCCTGCATCATTTCACAGTTTTGTGCTGTTCTTGGTACAGTAGACTCTTTGTCTTCTGAAAGGTTGTGAAAATGGAAGCAAAACATGACATGGATATATCCTGTAATTTAACCACATAATCCACAACCCTGCAGCATTGTCACGGAGGGATTTTAAAAGCCTAAAATATACCTATAATTCATTATAGGGAAGTAAAATGCATTGTACATTTTGTTTTATGTACATTAACCCTGATCCTCATCACTGTGATCAAAGAACAGTAAAGTATAAATTATTTATACACTGTGGTTTTAAAGAGCTCACTTGCTGTTTAAAGACTTTTCTCCCAAGTAAACATGTGTGTGTGTCCCAGCCATCAGTTGGTGTAATGTGCCTGAGCAGCCACTAGATGTCACTGCCAACGGCTACAAACACGGAGTCACCAAGAAAGCCCTCGGCACGGTCAAAGCCAGGTAACGCACTCTCATCCCACGACATCAGTATGAAGCAAAATTCAGTTTACTTAATTTTTTTCACTATTTCCATTATTTTTTATTATTTGTATACATTTTTGTGCCTCTTTAGGTCTCTCCTGTGTAAACTGGAGCTTTTCCATTCCTTCCTGTCTCTGGTATCGGCCACTGACCCTGCAGCACGACCCGACTCTCTCAGGTGATTAAAGATTGGCTTTTTTTCATAATCTCGCTGTTGCTTTAAACTGCATTGAACTACTTTTTAACCCACTATGAAACACTTAAATTGATTGTGATGCCTCTATTTGACCTACAGAATCAAATAAGACCATCAGTGATAAGACTGATTATTTCTATATTCTAAATTTGAATGCCTCTAACAGCTGTAGGTGTCAGACGATTAGACGATTCACAGCATGTTGAAGAAACAGCCTTTACATTTTCTACATCAAATATTCACAATAAAAGATTCCTTTCACTGTTACTTTAGCATTTAAACGGATCACAACGTTTATTATTTAAACGTTATGTTCACTAAAACACTAACCAATCAAAGCGGGGGTAGATCAGCACCTTCTATGTTCCTCATCATATGTTCTATGTTCTTATGGTCATTGGAGACTTCAATCAATCAATAATGGCTGTTTCTTCTTAAAATTAAATTAAATTAAGTAATTATTTTAATGGAACACCAAATCACAACAAAAGTTATCTCTGTACTCTCTGTTATATTGTAATGCACCATGAGCAAGGAATTGGCAACAGTAACAAGGCGAACTATCTAGCAGAACTAGCCTGAAGCAATCAATTCTAAAACTTTTGTTTTTCTTTTTTTTGTCACTTTTGATCATCAATCTGAATCTAAATTCCAGAATTAGAGATGTGTAGAAGTTAATGCTTTGAGGGTCTGATGTTCACCTCAGGTGAAGCTCTTGATCTGAGATGAGGCTTTATAATGAGGCCTCAGAGATGAAGAGTGATGTTTTTGTCATTTAACATAATGCGCTGACTGAGGCCTGTGTGTGTCACTTCTTCTCTTACCGTGCATGACCTTCTTGTGCTTTTGTTTGAAACTCATGTTTTTGTCTTTTTTTTTCTGTAGTTGAACAACCAATGTCCCAGGTTTTTCTCTTCATAGTATATAGTAAAGAGTTTCAAATTACTTGTTGAGATTTTACCCAACAAATTGTGTGTGTGTGTGTGTGTGTGTGCCTGCCTGTCATGCAGTTCTCACATTTCATTTATAAGTCTCCACGAGTGCTTCCAGGGTTGTCCATGTTCACATTCTTTGTGTGTAGGAGTGTAATTAGGTGTGTGTCTGCGTGCGTACAGATGGCTGAGAATCGTCCTCAAACAGCAGAACAAGAGTCTCTCTGTTTATCAGAGTTTTGGCAGATAACCCGATCCCAGTCCAGCTTGCCCTGCACCATAGACACACATGCACATACACACTCAGCATACAATGACAACATTATCTGTGTTGACAATAGTGTGTCCAGTGAGGAGAGACATATAAGATATTTGTTAGTCTCCAATTTTTGTCTGATTTGATAGAGTTTCATGTGTAAGAGGACATAAAATAAAGCAGCGGCAATCCAAAGTCTCCGCTTGACTCTTAATGCATAAACTCAAGTCACCTGATGCTAATTCTAATATTAATCTCCTTACAGTTAGCTCCTTTTTCCACGCATTTTGACTTGTCATTGGACATAAACCAATGTGCTAACACCAGTAATGGCTATGTTGCTTTCAAGTGTCTTAGTAAGCAGTGATTTCTTTCTTTGTTATATTTCAGGGGAGCAGATCTGCAGACTTACTGGGACTACAAGAAGGCCTCTCAGGCTCACCAGCAGGCGTGGCAGCAGCTCCACAGCCAGGCCTTCCCGCTGTGGCCACGCAGTGACAGAAATCTACTGCTCTTCCGCTGAAAAGCTGAGGTGTCCTCGATAGGATCGATGAAAATAGTGCATTTTTTTTGTAGCAAGGATCAAAGGGTTAAAGAACTGCTGGTCGGAGAGAGGATTGGTCTATCCTGGGCCCGTGAAACTCACATTTTAAACAAAGGACAGCAGAAAAGGGTAAATTACAGAAAACCTGAATCATGATCTTCTTTATATAAATGGATAATTTGATTTATCTGATTTTTAAGAGTTAATTTCCCATCACTGGTTTGGTCATCTGGTCAATCTGGATAAATATTATTCGACTATTTTTGACTTTCTCACTGCTTTAAGCAGCAGGACATTGTGCTCTGTCCTGCTGGTAAGAGAGGTCGATGACCGCTCCTCAGTGTCCTCAGATGATGGCTTTATTTTCACAATGACTATAACATGTTGCGAATGCAGCTGCTAGGGGGTCACTCTCTACAGCCACAGCTGGACACACCTGTGTGTGAACAAAAGGGTTCCGAGTTCGATTTGCTACAATTGACCTGAAGTGTGTTTGGTATTATAAATGATTCTAGTCCTCTGGGACTCTGCTGTCACTCATGAGGACAAATAGCAAACTTCTACTAACAGTCCCGCATTGACATCCAGACAGCAGATCAACACAGGGACTGAGGATCACTTGTGTTGTTGCTGAATCTCAGCAGATTCTACTGATAAGTAGCAACCTAACTGAGCTCGGCTAATACAGAACAGTGTGCTACATGTTATCGCCTCACAAGCGTCCCTTACCCATGAGAAGCTGGGTATTTTGTTTCGATTGGGCATGTTTATACATTAGAAGTTTCTGACTTTATTTTCATACAATGATAAAATATGATATTATATTTACATTGTCAGTTCAGTCTTTGTTTTTACAAAGTTGTTTTGATGGATTTAATTTCTTTTGTATTTCATTGGGGTAGCTTTGTTGTGGTTAAACCTCTTCCAGTGTGAACTAACCGGCAACTTTGCTTTGAAAGAATCTCCCCCACCACTGTTTACCAGGCAGGAGTCTGAAGTGTAGCTTACAGAGACTATAATCTGCGGAGCCCCTGAAGTCCCAAAAAGTACAAAAAAAAACTTGTTTGTATGAGTTATATAACTATTTACTTTTGGGACTTCAGGGGCTGCCAGTTTAATTGGATGTGTAGGTTACTGAGGCGGCTGTGGCTCAGTTGGTAGTCTGTCGTCTCTCAACAGGAAGGTTCGATCCCCGGCTCCTGCAGCAACATGTCCGATGTGTCCTTCGGCAAGACACTTAACCATAAGTTGCTCCCGCTTCTTCGTCGGTGGTGTATGAATGAGATTAGTGAATACTGATGGTCACTTTACGTAGCAACCTCAGAAGACTAAAAAGTCATTTACCGTATTTTCCGCACTATAAGGCGCATTTAAAAGCCTTTAATTTTCTCAAAAAACGACAGTGCGCCTTATAATCCGGAGCGCCTTTATATATGGATCAATTGGTTAATTGGTTGATCCATACTGGTTGTACACGGCGCTCAGCGACACTGACTCAGATAATGACGAGAGGGAGCCGGGCATGTTGGATGCCGTACTCGCCCAACTGTTCAATTCGGACACTGAAGAAGAAGAATTCGAGGGATTCGTGGACGGGGAATGAACTGAAAAAGTGAGCTTTACGTGTTATACGTAACTGAACAATGTTGAGTTATGCACTAACGTTTGAATTAGTGGTATCAGACTGTGTTTCTTTTACGTGTTTACAACTGAACAAGGCTGGGAGATATTGTGAATATGCACATTAACGTTTGAACAACGTTGAGTTATTGTGAATGCAGTTTTATACGTAAATTGAACAATTTCGAGAGTTACTATATTGTGAATGCACTAACGTTTGATTTAGTGGTATCAGACTGTTTCTTTTACTACGTGTTTACTGAATCAGGGAAAAGTTCCCCTCCACGTTTGGGAGAAGAGTGAACAAGGCTGGGAGATATTGTTAATATGCACATTAACGTTTGAACATCGTTACCATGGGAGTGAACGGACTTGTCAGAACGCTTAATAAAGTTTGACTTTATCTGACTGTTTTGGTGACATTCCCTTTAGCACAGCTTTATCAAGTGGATGCATAACGCAACCCCAGTCAAACGTTTGACTGCAGTATCTTCTATTATATGCGCCTTATGATCCGGTGCGCCCTATATATGAAAACAGTTCTAAAATAGGCCATTCATTGAAGGTGCGCCTTATAGTGCGGAAAATACAGTACTTTCATATCTGAGGTCAAAAACTTGTTAAAAAAGGCTGCATGAGGTGTTTTCAGACCAAACATTTCTGGGGACTTTTTGAAGAGGAACTGTCTGATAGGGAATTTCCTGAGAACTAAACACCATGGGAACTGTTTTTTTCTGTCTGCATTCACACCACCATGGTGCTGAGAGAGTACCTCCTCTGAAGCAGGAGCTAGAACGGTTCCTCTATTCGGGGTTCTAGGAACTAAAATAGTTCTTGAGGTGCAGAATCACTAAAAAAAAAAAAAGTGGGAGGGTTCCAACACCTCTTAGAATTATGAAAAAGTTCCTGCGGTCCGAACACGCCTATAGACACCGCACTTAAAAAGTCCAGTCAGGGGAGATGAGTCACATCTTTTGTTAGAAGTGCTCTACATGCTACATCTACATGTATGTGCACTGACATCGTTATATGAATTTTAATTAAGACAGAAACAACTTTGAGTTCATTTTGATTTCATTTTATTGGTCAGGTCTTCCAGCTACCTTACCTTTTTGAAATATCTAAAAATCCATTAAGATCATATTTAACAATCAAACACTGATGACATAAAACAATACTGAATATGATAGCATTCCATCAATATATTGCACGTTTACATACCATGTTTCAAAGCATGAATCAAAGGGTGGAAATACACTATATATATGTCCTCTTCTGATTCGGCACCAAAACTACAACTGCAGCCAAAACATCAGCTTCAGCATCTGCCGGCACAAAGACCTGAGCAACTCTTAACTTGTTAACAAGTGAATCTAATACCTAACGAGCGTGTAAACTCTGCACTCTACAGATACACTCCTGGCGATTTTATAAATCAACATTTCCGCATCAAACATTTTGATCATTAATCATTAAAATTTGAACAAGAAAGGACTGGATATGGTCAAACACAATGCCTCATTATCAGCAGTACAAATCTAATGACTCACGTATTTAACCAACAGGACAGTATCTTGTTTAAGTAATACATGTGATGTTATCATGTATCCATGGTAACAAGCTGATGGCTCACAGAGTATTGCATTGCAGAGTATCACAGAGAATAGAAAAACTGTGGAACAATATGTAAAGGCAATGCCTCCACAAGAAGAGTAAACTGTTGTTGTTGTTGGTGTAAAGTTCTTCTTTCAGTGCTACGTTATGAGTTATTGTATGTCCTGCTTCCTTTAGCTTTGCTGCACTGACTGCTTAAATTTCCAGCCAAGTCTCAGAATGATACTTGAGAACCAGGAACCAGGAACGAACCAGGAACGTCCTCGTTCATAATCAGCTTTCTCCATCTTCTACTCGTACACAGAACACTCCCTCACTCCCATCACAGCTGATGTCTGCTGTTCTGTGCTAGGTATGTAGTTATAGAGGGTTAATCAGAGCGTTTACACCGCTAACAACTGACCACATTGTCTGCAAACAAAGCTCAGAAGAACACAACCTCATAGTCATGTGATTTATTTCTTATATCAGAGTTTTTATCAGTGCTGCTTTCAGTTTCAGGTACATTTTTCATCTTAATAGGCATGCACTCAGAGCAACAAACTTAAAAAGTAGAGCCTGGTTACAATAAGGTTTTAACATTTGAGAACATTACATTATGCCCTGCAGTATTTTCTTATTTCTGAGGAAAACTTAAACAACGACGTTTGCATCCCATCAAGCGAAATACAATAGAGTCTGACTTTCACATGGAAACATCCTTTTTGGAAACTTCCAAAGTAGATCGACGTCCTCCTGAGTCCAACATTCTTAACACACATTCAACTATCAATGGCTTTAATTTTTGCGTCATCATTTGTACACAATGCATCTATTGCAGGTTTCTCTGTCTGTTTCTTCTACACAACTTTTTTTTGTGTGTAGCTTTCCTAATCTAAAAATCCAGGGTCAATGTACAGGCTGTAGAGCAAGGATAATATATGACAACTCAACAATATCAACTACAAGTGAAGTGTTAATGTCTTCAGCTGGTCTCTGAGGTTTATCACTTGCTGTTGGAGTCATGTGTCTGAGTCCTGGGAGATGATTCCAGTCTGGACTGACACTGAGATTCACTCTAAGGACTGACACTTTTCCTATTATGCCCTTACCACTGGCTGCCTCTTTACCAGCTAATGGCACAATCACCACCATTCACTGCCTCTATTCTCCACATGGCGGCCATTTTCCTGAGGTCACGCTCAGGTTGAGAAGCTCAAATGATAATGCTATGAGCTGCACCGTTAGAATGATCAGCACCTGAAAACAATGGCTATTGAAAAATCTTTAAATCTTTAAGGACATCAGGCCATATTTTCCAAGGTTTAACGACCAAGTACACGAGCCACTGTGAGACAACAGTTAACCAACTGTAGCTTAGGCTTTATCATATATTTTGTTTTGACTTGTGGTTTGATGTCCTTCAAGATTGGAACTTTTTTTTTTTTTACTTTTCAGTCACTGGTGAATTGCAAATAGTTAAAATGTAGAGCCAGACCGATTAATCAGCCAGCCGATGATATCGGCCGATATCATATCACTTGACTAATGGGCATCGGCTCATTTTTTATCTCCAATATCCGATATTACTAGATTTATTCACCAGTCAAATAGCCTTTCATTCGAGCATCATCACTCTCCAGAGTGTCAAGTGGTGAGGCACGTACATGCGCAGTTACTTTCTAGTTAAGAGACCATCTTGTCTACATTATATATCTTTTCCACAAGTGTATGATAACTGCATTCAAGGGATCAACACAATGCGACCGATATATCTGTATTGGTATCGGCCCCAAAAATCCCATATCGGTCGGGCACTAGTAAAATGATCATGATTTTTCATACGTACACAATTCTACAACTGGAACACAGCACAACTACATTACCCTGTTGATAAACTCAGTTGAGCTCCAACCCTGACTGAGACATCAAGGGAAAATGGCCACCATGTGAACACCATAAATAAGATGAGCTGCCTCCATTTATAAGTCTGTAGCTACATCATTGCCTGTCGAGCAGGTAAAGTGTACATGTGGAATTAGAGTTACATAGTAAAGTAGTTATACATGATAAGATGACACGTACATATACATCCATAACGTGGTTAATGATTCTATTCACATGATTACAGGATTTCTTCCTTACCGTACTTATGCAGAACACAGATATCTTTGACAACAAGCTGGACTGAAAGGAAATGGAGCGTGATTGAATGCCGATTGGCCTGCGTCTCTCGGAGCATAATACCGTGGTTGATACTTAGAAATCCATGATATATGACGTGGCTTTAATGTGTGGTGATTGTTATTCCTACTTAACGGCAGTGTTGAAGATCATTCTCTCCACAACCAACCTTTGAACAGCAATCAAGACAAAAAGCAATCAAGCGTTACTTCAGACTAATGATCATCTGAGCCTGTCAACAAAAATAGAACAGCTTTGTTGTTGCACTTTTGTGTATTAAATGTCGCCTTAAGCTTGTACTGTTAAGTATCAAAATCTGACCATTAATACCTGTGCCAAGTATATGGGTGTATTACTTGTAAAACACGAAAAGGCCAATTCTGAAACATTGTGCACCAGTATTTTACGGGGTCTTACTGTGTCTATGTTAAATTATATGTGTCTGTGTGTGTGTGTGTGTGTGTGTGTGTGTGTGTGTGTGTGTGTGTATTCAGTGAAGTATTAACCCCTTGCTGTATAAAAGGACTTGTAACCGAAAGTGTTTTCTCCGCTGTAGGCCACATACAGAAAGCCGTCCTCGTCCTTCTCCTTGTCGTACAGCTGGCCCATAGTCAAACTGCAACACACAGTACAAACCACTATTAGATCGCTCACACAGGCAAGCACCATTCATGTCATTTACATCTCAAATGTGAGTTTGAGAAGACAGAAGTCAAGAGTAGTGGTTATTTTTTTGCTGTTTGGAAGACTTTTTTTTTTAACATCCTTTCTATTTAGGAAGCTGAAAAAACAAATTATACAAGAGACAGGCTACTCCACAGAAGAAAATGTGTCTTTTGAATTGCCTAAAGAAACTTATTTTGCTGTTCTGTATAAAAGAGACAAAGCTAGAAAATAGGGGAAATGATGTTCCAACTTTTAGCCAGCAGCTAAGGGAGTAACAGAATCCTGTCCAAGTTTGTAAATGGTGTCAGACATGACAGGGGCTTTGGGCTTCACAAAGCTCCCTCAGTACAAAGAGGTGCTCCTGAGAAATTCTTAGAATCATGACGTTTTCTCTGAATTTCCCCTTAAAGCTATGACTAGACTAGATCCTGGTAAAGATAAAAGTTATTCACCAAGCATCTTAGCCTTTAAGAGAGCCTCTAACGTGAGAAAGTAGTGAGGAGGACTCTTAAGAGTTTCTCTAGCAGAGGAGACAATGGTCTAAGAGGCAAAGAGAGATAACCAGCATTGTTTGGTTTTAATAAACAGTAGAAGACATGCATGCCGCAGGTCTTCAGCCAAACTCTTAACAAGTCCCCAGTGGACCTGTTAAGAACGATGTCCGGATCTGGAAATTAAAATGTCCTCGGGTTGCACACAGGGGCTTTGGTGTATTGGCTTAATCCATACTGCATGGTCTAACACGTTTCCACCTCAACTTAATGTGGAGGCAAATAAGGTGCAAGGTGCAAGGCCAGGTGTATTAATGGTGCATTCATGTGGAGTCGGACACATAGGAAAAACAATTTTCAGAGTTGTAAAATGCGCATGAACACCTGCTCAAGTCGAAAACAACAACTCAGAAACTCGGAAAAGAACTAGGTGCACGACTTGACGACTTGACGTCAGAATCGTCATCACGAGGGGCAAAATAAGTTTTGTTAATGTTAACATACTTTTTATTAATTCATATATTGCACATCAACTTTTTGCTCAAATATAACTTTTAAAAGTTACATTTCACTGATCTTCTTCGTAGCGTCAACGCTGTTTTTTGCTGGCGATACGTCATTCCGACTTTACAAACTGAAATCACGTGAACACACTGAAGTCGGAAGAACGACGTCCCGACTCGGAAACCTGGACCACCTGAGCAGCACGTGAAGGCAGCATAAGTCTCTTTTTTTTTAATAAAGGGTGTGTTTTAGAGTTAACGTTTAGTTCAATCAGAGGTAATAAGAGGCAGATTAAACAACAAGTTAAAGAAGCAAAATGTTTTTTTCAAGGTTGCTGCACCCTTTTTAAAATCTAAATGTAAGACTTTTAGACTTCTAATTGATCATACTGATTCCCAGTATCCCAGGTTTTAAAGCTTTGAAGAATATCTTGCAAGTTGCCTCACTGATTGCCTTGTCAACCATCCCCTGTATTTTTCACCTGGAAGCCAAATTACCTTGAACTTGCATTTCCAATCTTCTGCTCCTTCTCCGGTTTGTGTATGAGTACATAAAAAGCTGCCATAAATGCTGAAAATTCACAGGAACTATTCACCAAATCGATAAATAATAATCAAACAGCACTCATAAGACAGTGTAGATTGGAGTGCCGACTAAAAAACTAAGACTTTTAAGACGAGTAATGTCCTTGAATTTTTCTTTTTAAGAGAGCCATAGGAGGGAGATCTAAAGGAATCCTGTTTCAGCTGAGTTAACAAATCTGTTCACTCTGAAAATACTCCTTTAAAATAGCAGGAGCTACTCATTTCCAGATCAACACCACCGTGGATGCACAGATGGGACAGGAACATGTGCTGTTTATATTAAATGTGTATTTTGTGTTTAAAGGACAATTGCATTCATCTGAAACTACCGACACATTTGGGCCCCACAGGTGTGAGATAAACAATAGTTTAAGTAAGTGACACACAATACAATACAAAGCTCTGGGAAGCAGGCCAGATTCATCTGATAAACTGCATTTATACACATCTTCAGAATGACAAAAGCAAAGTGCACTCACAGATAAATATTGTTTTCTTGTCTCTGTAAATTGAGAGCTCAGGCGTGGTTTTATCCTCTTTCACAGGGTGATTGATTACTGACACAATGAGTCAAACATTTCTGCTCCTCATGATGGACAGTTAACATACTGTAGTAACACATGAGGAGGAAAGTCAGTCCTGAGCCACCATGACTTTAAATCAATCATGACTTCTTAAATCAACTGAAAGAGATTGTGTTTAAAGGTATAACGTTTATAATTTTATGACAATTAAAATATCTAAGTTAATTAAAAATGGACTAAACTGTTTTTATATATTGTTTTTTGAGGTGAAGTAACCTCACCCTCTGAAACGGGCTGGAGTTACCCCTCTTTCTCGGGTTTGAGTGACCTCCCCCTCTGAAACAGAATACCCATAGTTTACCTCATTTCAGGGTTAACTGACTCAGAGTTTGCACAAAACCTTCTTTCAGAAACGGGCCCCAGGTTAGTGGTCCTTGAGCAATAACACCAATATAACACAATATTAATGTTTGGCTAAAACTCGTGAGTTTCTCTAAAAAGCAGGAAGTGATGCCAGCATTTGTGCCTCCTTTGTTGCTCTTTTTAACCAGCCACAACCAACATCCTGAACACTGGCTCTAACCATCTGAAATAATTATAAAAAGGTTTACACTGGAGGTATTTGAAAGCACCGATTGCACCACTCCTACAGAGCGTGCTTTGTGGGTCTGTAGAAGACGAAAAGGAGATGACTAAGTACTTGTGGGAATGAGAGCTGGTGGCTGTGGCACAGAGGTTGGCCTGTCCCCCTGATGTGTCCAAAGCTCTGGATGTGTGCATATAAAAGTAGGCTTTGTGACATAAACATTCCTCAGCCTTTGGTGCTTTAAGGCTGCCTTCTGATGAGACTCGCATAATAAATTATTAACTTGAATAATGATATTGTGTGTATTGATTTGGGAATGTAAGTGGAGTTAAGCTTCAGGGCTCTGGGTAAATATTTATAATAGCATTGGTGACATATGAGTGCCAGCGATGTCAGGAGAGGAGACTGTTAACTACTGGCTGCATCATGTGGTTTATTAAAAAGCATTATCTATGATACATTTAAATTGAATTGTGGAGATTAAAGGTAGAAAAAGTCCCATTATAGAGTTATACAACCCTTTTTTGCTGCTCTGTTTTTAAAACTGCACACGTAACCGTTTAACATCAATAAATCTTTTCAACATTGACTCAAAGAATTGACCAAAAATTAACATTAACAAATACAAACATCAGCAAAAAAACACAGCCTGCTGAGCCTCTGCTCTGCACATGCACATTGTGGTATTCCTGGGAGGAATGTGCTCCGGTGTTTCACGGCGCAAGTGATGAATGTAGACCTTAACTTTCTTACTCCATCTTACCTCCACTGTGGAATCTGCAGAGAAAGGTGTCGCTCTTACCTGGATTGGGGGACAGTTTTGTCGACAAAGAGGAAAATGGCTTTCTCTGAAGGCAGCTGAATGCGTTTCCTGATGATCCACATGAACTGAGCCACTGTGATGTCAGAGGGAACCAGGTACTTCCTCTTATCAATGTCCACTATCTGAGAGCCAGAAACCTTCTCCACTATCACCTGGAGCACATACAAAAACAGATTTTTTTTTTTTTAGTTGTTATTGATAGATTCCCAAGAAAACTACGGCTGTGTCCGAATCACTCTCTGTACTTTATATTGGACAAGCCGTTTTGTAGTGGTGTCCGAATTCTGAGTGAGCATGATCATAGCCTATACCGTCCACTAATTGTATCCTAGAATGCATTGTGAATAGTACTGTTCAGCCGATGGTCACTATCCAAGCAATATATACCATCATGCATTGTGGTTGAAAGATTTCTACGAGCGGACAGTGGCGTTTGACTCGACTGCTCTCAGACGGACGAGAGGAGCGACCAGCGTGATAATAGAAGCATGATAAAGTTCATATTTGGAGCGTGCGACTGAAATCTTTGATCTGTTTAAATAAAGAGTTTAGCTTGTCCTAATGAAGATGACAAACGAGAGACCAGAGTCTGTGAGCAAAAAATAAACAAGTTTTGGTTTGAAAATATGTTTCATTATATCTCAAATTCAATATTTTACATGTATTTATTCTCTGTAAATGTTTCGTGAAAATACACTCAGTATAATAGAAGTTATCACTGAAATTCATGCTGCTATTTACCGTTATTATTGATCCTCGGCTGTTGTTAAGCCGCACGTTTTAGTTGAGCGACAACGATGACGTCACTGTCAGCGGCCGGCAAGAGAGCAAGTAGTGTCTGAAATGTTTTCTTACTTTTGCTGAGTGAGTGCACTATATAGTCCACTGCCTTAAACTCACTATATAGTTAGTAGGGAGTAGGGAAGGAGTGATCGATTTCGGACACCACCTAGGTCACAGGTTTCCTTGCTCGTCAGAAGCTATTGACTTGATACTCTCCTCAGCTGACGGCTGATGAGGATCAGCTGGGCTGGGAGGCTATATAGAGAAGTGGAATACTTCTTTGCTCAGTTGGTTTTGTGTATCCAGAGTCAACACCATCAGTTGGCTTTCTGTGTTTTTCTTTTTGAATGGAGATCTCAGTTGTGTGTGTGTGTGTGTGTGTTGAAAATACATTTTTCTTGTGGCCATTTTGTGACTTCTGCCATTACCCTTCTGTTCTCTGACTCCGACTGATCTTTTGTTTTGGACTCCAATTTTATGTTTGTCTATCTTTTTGATCACATGTGTGTGTGGTTTGTTCTTCTTCCACCTTAAAGAAACACAAGGCCCCCCTTATGTGGTACCTTTTTAAAAAAGGTGCAGTGTTTTGTTAGTTCCCCAATTTGTGGCCTCTGTCGTTCAGATTTTGTTTACGCGTGCACCAACCACTGCGCCACCAGCTATTTGCCAACTCAATTTGTCTGCTGTCAGTGATGGAAGTGTAGCATTAAGTGGGTTTGTGGGTACATGTTCAATAAAATAGCTGCCTTTGTTTCAGAAGCACAGAGTTCATGAAAGCACCATAAGTTGCAAACAGTAAAGTCAAAACAATGAGCTGAAAGTCACTAAACTGCTAATAGAAAGTCCTGCCACTATTACCAACATTTCTTCAATTACCAGAACTGACTATTGCAACATTTGAATGTTTTTCTTTTTGATATTAATTATTTTCCGATATTTGACGGCCAGTGTCTTTACTTTAAATCAGTTTTTTTGTGATAAATAATGTGCAGAATAACTACACTCAAAAGTGGGAATTACTCTGAAAAATAAGATATATCATAAAACTGTCACAGTGGCCTGAAATGGGGCGGCTGTGGCTCAGTTGTCACTGTCTGGGGTTCGATCCTCAGCTCCTGCAGCCACATGTCGATGTGTCCTTGGTCAAGACACTCAAGACCCACATTGCACCTGTTGCTTCGTTGACCGCGTATGAATGGGATTAGCTACTTCTGATGGTCAATTTACATTAACCTCCGCCATCAGTGTGTGAATAGGTGTGAATGGGTGGGGGGGGGTGGGGCCTCAAAGAGAAGATAACAGTACATGTGGGGGATAATTCTCTGTGGGTTTAACACTTAGACTCTTCAAATTACAATTAGTCATTTGATCCACTGCACAGTTCTACCTTGTTTATGATCCCATCCAGAGTGGAGCCATTGTCTTATGTAAGACCTTACGATGCAGTGAGCCTAAACAATCGTGAATGGCTTTGATTTATGTTCACTTACTCCGTTTCCTGTTCCTCCCAGCCCTTCCATTGAACAAATTCAGAGGGCTAGAACTAGTTAAAAGGGATTGAGTTTAGCAGGCATTATCATTTACACAGAAGGCTAGGGGTATCGTTTCCTGGAAGTCGACCATTTAACACCTTGTGTTGTATGCTACATCCCCACTGTATGCACTCTGCCCTGAGGTGTCGGCCTTCAGCAGAGCTGCTGTATAATCTTCATGCTAGCACTGCAAAGTTTACATCACAGGTTGTTCAGAGGTGTTTGAGTGTCCGGCTGGGTTTGTAAGGTTTACAAAACATCAATCACATATCAAGAGCAGGGGAATATAAGGAGAAGGACTAAACTTTGGACTGAATACAACAGCTGCGATATGTTACTTTTGATTTGTTAATACTCTGTTAGAATTATTACCTAAAAAAAGATGTGTTCCTCATCACATCTCTATCCATATCTGCATTTGGACCAAGCAATCGTAATTCAGGGAAAAAAGAATTATATAAAAAAATACACAAAATGAAGTGTGTTGTATCTTCTATTTGGATTTTATAAGGCAAACATATTCTTTATCAGAGGCTAATAGTTAGCTTGCTGTCTGTGTTCTATCTAAAAAAGCCCTTAATTTAACTTTTTTTTAAGCCTATTGTCATTTTAATAACTTTTGTAGATCCAGTGGATTATTGAATAATTTGATTATAACTTAATACACAGAGCAAGATGTGGATAATACATGAATACATGAATTACTCCTGCTCCTGTTTATCTTAGCTTGAGTTCATCTTTGTGGGTACGTCCAAGCCTTTTGTAGATCTGTTCACTCTGCACTTACATTCATGGCTGCAGTACATTTTGTAAACACTGTCACATGACAATTTAAGAAACAACTGCAGTCTTTGTATATTTACTTTTCTTTTAACTTTTAATTTTGTTTTTGTTCAAACTTTGTGACAGTTTTCATTCTCTCACATGATTAAAATGTGTGAGCTTAAACTTACAGGTACAGTACTTTTTAAAAACAATATCTCTCATACAGCGATGACACCATAGGATGACACCTAACCAGAGATTCTCCTCAAGGTGAATACCAAACCAAGAGAAGTGGGTTATTCCACTTTTGACTCATAGGCTTGGTGCCACCTTATCTATAAATATATTATACTTGTACTTTTCAAAAGTAACTCCTTTATTATATATTTTTTTAATTTTAGTTTAATAGATGCTCAATATATATAATATAAGGCAACAAACAGGGTTGGACATTAGCACCCATCACCACTCAATTACACTTTTTTGCAGTAAAGGGTGAATTTGCTCAACCTATCCGTCACGGTGGAGGGTAAAGAAAGTAGACCTAACGTTTCTAAGACTCTCCTCATATAAGCTCATACTTTTAAAACACAGATGGATTGCATCTCAGTCGATCCTTTGACAACATGGCTTCCTTAGAAACTCTGAGCAGCTGAAAAATAAACTAAAATAAACTTTTATTTTGTTTATGAGCGAGACAAAGAGCACGTAATAGTCCAAAAATGTCCTTTCATAAAAAGCCTTTTACTTGAATACTGTAAGCCTTGATTTGATATCATATGTTATTACAAAATAAAGTGGCAGGTAAAAAGTACCTGCCTCTGTGACTGGTAGATTTTTGAATCCACCAGTCACAGAGGCAGGTAGGCGAAAAAAAGTTATTTGCCAACCCTGGCTAAAAATCTATATGACATAGATCTGTTCTTGTAATTGTGGGACATAACCTTCCCTTAAAGCTACAAGATAACAAAAAGAACACTGGATATATTTCGGTTGAACTGGTTAAAAGTACCAAAGTTATCCTGTTACGCATTCAGTGTGAGGTACTTCAAATGTAAGCTTGAGGTGATGACAGCAACTTAATAAAGTAAAATATTTTTTTCTAATTTCCCTTTGCATTTAAATTGTGCTATTTAACAATTCCTCCACTGATGACTTTCGGGTTAGTTATGAGGAGTCTTTAAAAACTGAACTTATTCATCATTGAAGTCACAGCTGGATCCCTGAATCTCTGAGCTGTATTCTAATCTGTTTCTGTCCAGCAGACACACTTATTGTTCTCTTCTTACACATCACTGCCATTCAGTCAAGCAGTCCCTCACTCCTTATCTCTTTCTTTGTGTCACTCTCCGCTAGCCTACTCACAACCCCTTTCCCATCACTAAATACACCCCCTCCCCTCACTCACCGGTACTCTGTCAGGATATTTGTTGCGTATTTTGGCTGACTCCACACATCGGTGCTCTGAAGGGGAGAGAGGAAACAAACAGGAAGTCAGAGATTAAGGGGTTGAGTGAGGCCTCTTGGGAGCCTCTTGTGCCTTACTGCCAAACACAGGCAAGCCTTGTCCGATGTAGTGATCCATATGCAGAATCGACGACAGCAGAAAGGCTGGCAGCAGCTAATAGAGATGCTCAGTAAATTATAAATCAAGTCAAAACTGGATTATCTTCATATAGTAAAAAATGTGCAGTGGTCTTTACTTCACATTTACTCATCATGTTCTTATTTAATAGATAGTGCGTCTATTTGCAGGATGCTTCATGGGCAGGACCAGATGCGGCCTGCAGACACTTAGCAGAGGCCAGAGAGGGGAGGGTGAGGTGACGGGTGATGACATGTAGTGGATCCATTTAGGTTCAACACTTGGCAAGCTCTCATTAGCCCAGATAAGAGTCCTACTTTTGGAAATATCTCCACAAGCAGTTCCTTTTAAAAAGGAGTTTTGAGATAACCCGAAGAGAGGAGGAATACAGGAGCTGAAAGAAAGTCAGGAGCTAAGCAACAGAAATGTTTCTTATGGGGCTGCAAAAATATTCAGCCAAATTTACCAAAGTCTACTTACAGGTCTTGTCATCAAATATTCTAAATATATAATAGCTGAACACGATTCAATCCCTGGTTCCCAACATCCACGTAGTTCACACTCACCATTGCTTTCAATGCTACTATTTGTTTTGCTGCATACTCTCTGCCTCATGTCAGTAAACTATTCCCTGAAGGGGTTGAAAGCAGAGCCATGCCAAACAATTTAAGTGCTCAAGTAGGCCTATTTTTAATAGAAAGAGTCTCTTGTTGGAGTAGTTATTGTAGCTCTTTAAGCCGAATACAAGCGACCAAATTATAACACATTTATAGGCTATATCTATCTGTATTTTTTTCTTCTTTTTTTTTTACGAGGGGCTCGTCTTTTAGACAGGCTGTGTAAAATGTGCAGACTCGTGTATTAAATGTGGCATGCCTCCATGCAAAGGAAAGACCTGTTTCAGGACGCAAACAGCTGACTAATGATGTATCAGCAATGTCAAAGGTGAACCCGGTTATGACAGTGGTCTTTTGACTTGCAATAGGAGAATGTTAGCATGTGTTGCTAGTCATGCAACGTCAGCCGATATTAATTTACATTATTCATCATCGGGGTGCTATAAAAATCATGCATTTCTGCACCTATAGGGAATGATATGGCAAAAAAAAAAGAAAAAAAAGAAAGCAAAACAGAAAGGAAGGTGATGACATGACAAGAACATCACTTGTTTCATAACAATTCTAGCCTCTTTACCGAGGGAATGGTCCTCTTTAAACATCCATTTCATCTTTGCTGGATCCCCGCACTGAGGCGTGATGGTAGAGTCGATAAGCGGGCTTTTATAATAGCGGATGATATCGTTGAAATGTCCAAAAATACGGACAAAAGCTAACAAAACAAAATGTCAACAACGTCTCTCTGGCCGAAGCTTCCTCCCAGGCAGTCCGTCTAGCTGAAGGGTGACGTCACTGTCTGACAGATGGGCGGTGGTTAGGATGCTACCTTCAAGTACCCTCGGAAAAGGACCGTCAATGTCTTCATCTGTTGCCCACGAATTATGCAGCATTGCAGATGCAATCGTCTAAATCTCCTATCTTCTCTTTCTCATTTTTTTTGTTGTTGTTGTTGTATAAACTAGATTAAGATTGTTTTCTCGAACACTCATTTTGTTCACGAGAAGGAATTTTTCGACGCAGAATGATGTAACATTATTCCCTATGTATAATATATCACAGTCTTCTATTAGATTTATTTTTGTTAAAATGAAAAATAAAACACTGGCTTGTGAAAACGTTACGGAGTTAAGGGGTAAACAAAAAAACAAATAAGCATGAACTTTAAAAATGTAGTGGCATGTAAACTTTGTTTCTGTTCTGTTTATTTTTCCACCATGTTACCTGAATGCAGCATGGATGCTAGCGAGCACTGGCAGCCATGGTAACCATAAGACGCTAAGCTAAGCGGTAACATGGCGCGATACATGGTACTACACTAACGTTAGCCTGGAAACCAATGTAATAGCAAAGCGTCACGCCATGTTTGCTCACAATAACCTCTAAACCTCCATATTAGAAGTTAATAGATGAATTTCTTAGCGACGGTAAAACTTAAAAGCGTTTACTCGACACGGCACAACTTTCCAGTGAGATAGCATCTATGCTAGCTTGAACAATACCTTACTAACGCGAGCTTACCGGCTTATAAAAGTGACATTTAAGGACCCTATTTGTTGCCCTATGGCTTTCTATGAGGTTTATTCCCACCCAGCTTTGGTTCGGTACAAAACGAGTGTTTGCACGAAAGCCACTCTGTTTGTGATTGTGGTTTTGTGTCTAACCTACATCCCTCCTCTGCTGGTTGCTTACAGAAGCCAAGGTAATCCTGCACTGCTGGACCATTACACTACTGTGTTTACTGCTAAATGAAAAACTTAGACGGAGTATAAATACATTACATGTCAACACTTGTGTTAAACCAGTATGAATGTTTGTTTGCTGTTTTAATTGTCATAGGTTTCTGGATAAAAAGAAGCACTTATGAGGAACAACCAGTTGTCAGGTTCCAGTACCAGACTCTGCTGGTGGCAGCAACCAGCACTCAGGGAGACTACGTCGCTTGGAGCACCTTCCCCCATCTTAACAACATGCTCGGAGATAACCTCCGGATCCCTGCTGTCTCTGTAAGAGCTGACCCCTTAAATCAGGGGTGGGCAACTGGCGGCCCGGGGGCCACATGCGGCCCCCATCAACCCTCAACGTGGCCCTCAGTTCAATTTTGACATATCAAATAATTGGAATCATGAAGAAAACATGACAAAATCTGCCATGAAATCATGAAAACCAGAAGTATGTCCATAATAATATTTGATCACTGGTATATGTTGAGTTAAATTTGAGACATAGTTGATTTCAATCGTTTTTGGAAACTACAATTTGGCCCCCTGGCAGTGAGAGTTAAATGAATGTGGCCCTTGCTGTGACCAAAGTTGCCCACCCCTGCCTTAAATGAACATTATTTCAGCTGCAGCTGGATGCTCGTCCCTCCATGTGTCATTATTTAAATAATGTAGGCATCATAGTAAAATAATTTTTATAACATAGATATAATGAGCTGTTATCATGTTTGGATATTGATACAATATTTGCATCTTTTGTTGATAAACAAACTCCACAGGTAAGAGAGGAGGACCAGAACCAGGATGGAAAACTAGATCGCCTGACTTTTCGACTAGAGCTCCCTCTACAACCAGAGGAACAAGTTTACAGTGTCCAACTGCTGCTCACCTTCAGCTACCAGCTATTTGTATGTATGCCTATACCCTGTCTTTCAATTACCTCACATTGTATAAGATGATTAACATATCTGTTGTACTACGACGAAGAAAGGTTTCCTCACGCTAACTGTCCCACAAATAATATGTGTATGCACCAAATAAGCACAGTTTATTTAAGGTTCAATGAAGGCTTACAGTAACGTATTTGATGTACCCATATTCATTTATTTTGAATGTAACTTAAAACTTATTTAGAAATAGAACCTAGGGCTTTACTTTTCCCTCTGAAGTTCCTTCATGGTAAGGCCCATGAAACATCTTTTATGCAATACCATTTGGACACAATGTTTAATTATACTTTGCATTCAACTATTCACATACACAACTAGTTCATGTTCATGTGTGTTATCATAGTATCTGTGTTGCACAAGTACATGACATTGGCTCATTGCTATTCGTTCATTTATGAACAGCCAGTGTGTCACTTTGTAAGTGTCATTCGAAAATGGACATACTCAGAAGCAGTAAAACACAATTAAAACAAGTGTAAAATTGTCATTTTTTTTAAATTTGACAAGCTGAACACCTGAACCTGTTCAAATATGTTCTACAAGTACTTATAGTGTAGATATTAAATGAAGTTATGGAAAATATTTTCTTAGTATTGTAAGACATACAGGAGGTGAAAGTCATTTGAGGGTCTTATGGAAAATGAGTGAACATTAAGGAAAACTTAAAACTCTGTAAAAACGCTTTTTTATAGTTATACATTCAGATTCCATACACAAGTCAGGGAAATGTTCACATCAAAAATGAAAAGGTTTGTTTTTCTTATGAAATAGGGGTCAAATAAATAATTCTCAAACATTTAATTTGAAAAGTGTAAAATCATATATTGCCATAAGTGGGACATTCAAACAATTCGACAAAACATAATATGAGGGTGAATTAATCTGTAATAACAGTAACTAATACATATTTAAGTGGTAATTTGACTTCAGTGGTTTTTCAAGTTTATCAAGGTATTTCAGTGTTATTCCTCAAAAACAATGTACCCTTTATTTAATAAAGGATGGCTTAAGAATATATCCAACTGATACAACAGCTATTACACTTTATGCCTCCACGATAGAAAAGGCTGCTGCTAGCTTCAGTAAAAATCCTGTACTTTTTAGAACAGCCTGAGTCAACGGTCCAACTAAATTCAAAATGTAATTTTTTTTCCTTTTTGTTTTCCCAGAGGATGTCTACAGTTGTGATGCAGAGCCTGGCCTATGTGCAGCACTCTTCTTCTGTCCCAGGAGCTAAGCTGTTCATCAGCGGAGACCTGAGGCTGCAGCAGAAGACACCTCTACCTCACAGAGGACTGTACAACATTTACAATGTAAGTGGACTCATATGCCCACCTTCACTCCTTCTCTCTCTCTCTCTCTCTCTCTCTCTCTCATTTATTACTTTCCTTTTTACACCAATAGGGGTTTAAGTAGAATTGATTTCACCACCCACGAATGTAATGGAAATGGAGATATGTTTTGACACATCCTGAAGGTTGAAGGGTCTCAACTAGTTATTCCTTCAAATAGTTGTACACTAAAGTCTTCAGGAGACATGGCCACATAGAGCACAATGTCATCATAGCTGTGGAAAGAGATGCCGTGCCTCCAGATGATACCACCCAGAGGTAATAGGCAATAATTAGAAAGTAATGGTCCTAAAATCGATCCTTGTGGAACCCCACTGGTAACCTCATAGTTTTTAGAGGTGCAGTCTTCCATTGATACCACACAAATATGAGGTAAACCAGTTACAAACATTTTGAGAAAGGCCTACATGCTCACTTAATCTGTCTAAAAAGAATCTGGCGGTCGGGTCAACAGTAGCAAAAGCAGCACTCAGGTCAAGCAGCACCAGGACCAAAGGCATGTTGTTGTCAAGGTTTTTTCTGTCTCATCAGTGGTGTAGTTGTGACTGAAATAGTGGGTACTAATTACTTTTACCAGGCCAGAGACATGCTACTCACACACACTTTGCTCAATGGCACCTCGGCAGTATTCGGAAGGTGCCCTGGCACCTCTCCAGCTACCAGACCAACTTCCATATTTTGGTCTGTACCGGGACTTGAATTGGCGACCCTCCGGTTCCCACTCAAGTCCCTACAGAGTGAGCTACTGCAGCCCTGATTTCTACAACAAACAAGTCAGGAGAAGAGACACTAACACAGTCAATATTGAGTTTGTCAACTGTTCTTCTCTTTTAGACGTGCACTAAAATACAGTTTTAACATGCTCATATCTTTTTTTTTTTAGTTTCTTTTAGGGCCTTTTGCTTTTATTTGTATAGAACAGTGGGGGCGCTGTTGGAGCAGTGGTTAGTGCGTGCGTCCCATGAATGGAGGCTATGGTCCTCCAAGTGAGCGGCCAAGTTTCAAATCCAACCTGTCATTCCCTACTCTCTCTCCCTGATTTTCAACTCTATCCACTGTCCTATCTCTCCATTAAAAAGGCACCAAAAGCCCAAAATGAATGTATAGAACAGTGGATAGAGTAGGACATCGGAAGAGAGAGGGGGGAATGACATGCAGGAAAGGTCGGAATTGAACCTGGGCCTAAAGCCTCCATTCATGGGGCGCAAACCTTACCACTACACCATCAGCACCCCAACATGCTCATGCCTTGTATGTTTAAACTACAGTATGTGTTTTCCCCTATGTTTGCGCCAATGTGAAGGATGCAGTTTTTGTGACATTCCCTGCAGTCCTACTCTCCTGCCACTTCTGTTTCATCTCGGATCTTAAGTAAAAAAAAAAAAAAGAAAGCTTACTGTTAAATTGGATAGTGTTAATGGTCATTTAGTTGTTGGTTTGAGTCTAAAAGGGTATATAGGGTAAGGGTAAAATATATATAAGTCTAGTTTCTGACAGGCGTTTAGAATGAATGTCCGATGTCACTCTTCTATTGTGTATTGTTACTGTGGTAACAGGTTTTATTCTTGTCTTGTTGGTCAGTGCAAAAGGTTTGTTAACTTGTTGACATTCAGTGTCTGTGTTTCTCTGCTTGGAGTAACACTGAGTGAAACACTAGCAGCAGATTATCATTTTTTTAAGGATTGGTTCCGTTTGTCTTTTGTTTTTATCCATGCAAAGATGTCGGTGATCGATGGCTCCAGCCCCTTTGCAAGTGCTTATGACCTTGATAACATCATAGGGAGCTACCAGGAAAGAAACCGTAAGTTCTTACCTTCTTTGCCTACATTTATCTTAACTGAATATATAAACTAGTGCACTCAAAGCGACACTACCTTTTTAGAGCATTATTTCAGCCTACAGCGCTTAACTAAACCCACAGACTCATCCCAGCAGTCTTTAAATGTGACCACTCTCTCTTCTTTATCCTTTCTCCCACAGTGACCACGGTACTGTCCTGTCCCATGCCCGTGTGGACAGTGGGACGAGCTGCTGGGTCACCCTTTCAGCTTAATGCTGACATCCGTTATCCTATTGAGGTCATTAAATATCCTTTTGATCTTTACATTAGAGGGTGAGTTTGTGTGAAAGAGTGAATGTCATTTGATGGTTATAAAGCCTCCTATGACATATTTTTCATTTTTACAACTGTAAATAGTGTTTTTTGTAAGCACCCCTCTGCAGTGCGCCCAAAGGAGCAGTTCTAGTTGAGAAATACACGCATAGATACTTTAATCAGCTTACAACCAACACCTACCATAGACTGGAAGACCTTGAATGGCTTTAATAAATCTTAAGTCCAACACGCCCTCACATCTACACATATTTTAGTCACATACAACAATTTTTCAAAGACAAGCTATTTTGACAGGTCACAATCGACAAGACTACAAACTGAACACCAAGCTCCATTATCTTTACTAACACCCAGTCATTATTTGTTTAACAATTTTTATGTTATTTGACTGCACTATTTTCATGAGCCAGTTCTATAAACCTTTGATAATATTAAACATGCTGAACTGGGAAAAGAGACCGGCTTACTCGTTGGTTTTATAAGCCTCTATACACTAAACAACCCCAGAGAAGCTCTCATGCTTATATAGCAACATGTGTAAACTTGACTGTAACTGTGGAATCTTTTAAAAATGCCCATAGTGTAAGACTGGCAAGAGGTAAGGAGTCGTAAAATAAAGAGGTTTACCCAGCTGCAACAATACATCTATCTACTGCCACTCAGACTGTGTGCAGTTTTTATATACTGTAGCCAGGAGACTGCATCTATCTGAGTTTGTGTATACTCAATGAAAACCTTGTAGATCATTAGCAGCACATCAAGTCATTAGTAAATTAGTACATTTACTAATAGAAACTGCACTCTGTCTGAGCGTTAGGGCATCCTGAGTAACCAAGACAGTGACATCCTTCATTAATATAAGCTCCAAAATTAAACTACTGAACTCATTTAAGTTTTGGCTAATGTTGAAAAAAAAAAAAAAAAAAAAAACTTGAAGAATCTGAATGAGAAAGGTTTATTTTAATTTGGGTGAACTGGCCCTTTGAACCACTTTTGATTAATTTAACATTGTCAAGGTCTCTTCATTCAAACAAATTGTTACACATCCAAATCCACTGCTCATGTTTGACTGTCACTATGTAATCTTCTTCACTTCTACCTTAACTGTCTCCACCTATCGCCCTGGTTTCTGGGAAACCATCAAATTTGCCTGGATTCAATATGTCAGTGTCCTCCTCATCTTTCTCTGGGTCTTCGAGCGCGTTCAGAGATTCATTTTCCAGAACCAGGTTCTCACCACTGTACCCATACCAGTTGGAAAACCTCATTTGTCATGATGCAGGGGTATTGCTGTCTCTTCTGGATGAACAAGAAACTGTCAGCCTCTCAAGGACAAACAGGCTGATACTCTTAAAGTCTTTGAAATGTTTGACATCTTAAGTCTTAAGAAATAGATATTAGGTAATACTAAGTCAGAGATTAAATAGTACCAGTTCTCTCTTGTAACCAACACACTTCCAAGATAATCACAAGTGGCAGTGACTTAGCACTGTTTCCATATAAATAAAGGGCAACATTAAATCACCAACAGTCTCAAATATACTGTGTGTAGTGTTTCATTTTAACTGTATTCCTTTAATGTATTGAGTGTATACCTGTGGAGTAAAACACAGGGGTGGTTATTATTTAACCCTTTCCTGTACAGGTTGCTATGCAGGTCTTCCCCTGCAGGAATTCTTCAATGCATTTCCTCTTTGAACTGCTCTTTCCTGCAATGTAAATTATCAAAGATATAAAAGTTTTTTACATTTTTATAACATCAGTATTTCTGAAAGTTTGACACAGTAATTATAGAAATTATCTTTGTTAATGTGCTTTTGTATTGTATATAGCATTGTATGGTGAATAAAGAATTGTGTAAGACTATATATTTTTTTTCATACTTTTAATTTCTTAATCTTTTACTTTAAACTACTTGCACTCCTGTGGATGAAAACGTGTTTGTGTGTTTCTTGTTCTACTGCGTCCTTTGATAACTGAAATTATAATTTAACACAGGAAACAAAAATGAAGAAGGTCAGACCTTGAAATGAGCTGTCAATAACACACTTGAGTCATTTATTAAACCTTTAGCTATTTTAATATGTGACTGAATAAGCATTGACTATACCCCATACTATAATATCAGTCAACTCACCTGACTAACAACCAAACTTATCTTTGACGGCTGAGTTGTGCTTGACATTATTTCAGGGCTAATGTTACGAAACCGACCATAAGCATCTTGTTGACCTTGACACTTTATCTTCTAAAACCTGCTGTCTTTTTGTTCAATGAGTGAAGAGAGACATATGCTTTTGCTTAGGGAGAGTTTAATATGCATTACTCAAGAGTCACAGTAATGTTCTCATTTTCTTCCTGATTCACTGCCCCAGGAGATGCTTGTTTTCATGTCCATGATTGGTTTGTGTGTGTGTGTGTGTGTAGCTCTGGACTAGTACCACTGAATTAGCTCATATAGGCCAGTCAGTCTGCCAGTTCGGGCTGGGTCATGCAGTTTAGTAAAAGCCACACCCTGTTGCCCAACTCATTCCTTAAAATGTGCCTCCGCTCATAAAACCATCACATTTAAGTATGAAGCAGTCATGTGCAGAAAGGATAGGAGGGAAACATTGTGGCTGGTGTGTTGATCATATCTGGCACTTTTATTGCTTAGTAGTAATAGAAAATATAAATCACTATGAACACTGATTTCTAATTTGATTAAAGGCTGTGTTAATAAGCTTGATTTCTACTTACACCACAAGTATGAAGTCCATGTAAGCAATTTGGGGTTAAGTGTCTTCCGCAAGGACCCATCGGACATGTTGCAGGAGCTGGGGGTCGAACCCTTGACCTTCTGGTTGAGAGACGACAACTCTACCACCTGAATCACTGAAGACGCCTGTACTATGAAGCAGGATTTGCAGAGAGCTGTACACAGAAAAATTGTGTACCCACTGTAGTTAAAAGTTATATATGTGACTCTACGGTTTTGAATTGTGAATATCTCTTTTAATATGGGGCTACTGTGGCTCAGTGGTAGAGATGGTCATCTTTCAACCTGAAGGTCGAGGATTCAATCTCCAGCTCATGCAACCACATGTTGATGTGTCCATGGGCAAACTGCTCCCGCTGCTGTGTCAGTGGTGTGTGAAAGGTATGGGTTAGTTAATACTGATGGATAGCAGCCTCTGCCATCAGTGTGTGAATAGGTAGATGTGATGTGCCGCGTAAAAAGCGCTTTGAGGAGTCAGAAGAATAGAAAAACAAGTCCTTTTACCATTTGGGTCTTACATAGACTGTGTTTTAACTAACAGAATGAGAATACAACTGAGCAATGTATTGATAATTGAGTGACCTATAATTACAGTTAAATCGATTCATGCACTAATGACGGGGCAAAAAAAGGCCTTCATACATCTTAACTTTTAAATTCACAGCCTGGATAATGTGATAAACTTATTGCCAGACGTTTTAAGTGCATCAATGGCAGTTCCAGTTTCTAAGACCAATTGTGCATAACTCTTAACCTTCATAAAATCAAAATGAATGAGTTATAAAAAAATTAATAAAACATAAACAATTCAGATAAAAAAAAAAATGTTTTTGTTCCAGGCTATAAATGTGTTTATTTCTGCTGACAAAATGGGCATTTAATGACCTGTTGTGTATGTGTGTAGAGGGTCTTTTAGAGCAAGCCCCAAGTGGACACTCGGGGGACTGCAGTTTTTTTTTTGCACTTCTGCATTGGCTTCATTTTTCAACACTGGAGGTTGCTGTTTGATGCTGACCTCATGGTGGTGAAATAGGTGAAAAGAGCATCACATAATTATATGACAAAACTTTTTGGAATCTGCACTTTGTATATATTGTTTATTTTCTTCAACTTTTTTACAGTACATAGCTAATTTCTTATATAATGCCCTGGGTACAAAGCTGTATTTCTTCAATACTCTTTCTTGTACTTATTCCTTCATCTCTTTTTTTAATTCATATTTCAATTTAAGTTACTATCTTTCTTCTGCTATATTGTGTGGAAGAGATTTCTGATTCTGATAAGAATATCAGGAATGTCATGCAGAGGAAGAACTGAAACAACACACACACACACACACACACACACACACACACACACACACACACACACACACAGGCTGTTTAAGAGGCTGTGACTGACTATTGTTCAAATGAGTATTATTTTTTTCTCTTTTTTTTTTGAGACTGTTTCAAACTGATTCCACACCAGAGCTCTGGGGCACATTCAGCCCTGCCCCCTCTCCTCCCCTGTCTTCATTAAGCAGGTATTTACTGGTGAACAAAGAACTCTGGATATGGCTGCACAGAGCAGATGGAAAGGATATGACTCCTTCTCATACAGGAACCAGGTGCATCCTTTTTCCCACTCTTTCTTTTTGTATTTTTTTCTCTGGGTACAACTTGTGTTCAATCACCAAGGCCAAGGAGAGCAAACCCTATAGGTCTGATTTGACTTATAGCCTAATTCCTAAAACTGGATTTATGGCGATATCCCCTGTTTCACCCACAGATTTAAACCTGCAATTGTTTGACATCCTCTTTAAAAGAATTTTAAAATTGAATCCAAATTACTTTATGACAGTACAACCAACATCAGTATAAAATGATGTTGCAATGCAATGACAAGCTAAGACATTTACAGATCTAAAAACAAGACATCAAAATGAATTCTTTATTTTAATTAAAGGTAAAAGTTTAAATCAGAGTGACATGGTAAACCTTTTTTTTATTTTGTTTATACTCCCAGGGATCTTTAAACCTAGACGGAAAAAGGCAGTACGCTAGAGCAACCTTAAGTTATTTGAGAACAGTTCCTCAGCCTTAAAGTTCCTGGTCTACTTGTGATGGAAAGGAGACCTTAATACGCTGGGCTACAGCACCCTGAAAACGACTTTCTAAAGTATAGCCTACACCTTTGTTGTTTTTCATTTAGCTATAGTAGAATAACCATAGCTTAATTAAAAAAATCATGGTACAGCATCAATGTGACAACATTATCATGGATTGATGCTACAAAAATGAACAAACTTGAATTGACACAGGGTTTAAGTAATGAGAAGATATGGTAGACCTAAACATTTGTTTGGACCTGTTTGAATCAAGAAGATGTAGGCCTAACTTCATCTCACATAACAATGCAGGTGCTGCTGGCCATTTTTAACTGGCTCATGTTCCTCCTGCTTGGTTCTCTACCCCCACCCACCAAGACCCCCTCTACCTCCGACCACCAGCCCCGCCCGACCCTCTGCCAGTCAGCACAGCACAGCCTCTGGCCACGTCTCAAAACACCGCTTTGTACACAAGCGGACGGTGGAAGTAGCCGAGCAGCTGCTGCTCGCCGACACGGAGGGGAGGAGAGGAGAGCACCACAGGGTGTTGGGACAGACACTTCGCACCCGGCTCCGTTTACGTGCAAAACGACAGACGACAAAGCTGAAGGTAAGGCTTTACTTTCTCAATTTTCGGGAAATATGCTACGTACTCTCTCTTCTCTCCTTTTCAGCCAGGACCTTTTTCTCTGTTCACCTTGGTGATTCGTGTTGCTAGTTTCCGTGGGACTGAAGGGGGAAAGAGCTGGATGGCGCACTTTTAAGAACACCGTCATTATTTCACCCGTTTTATCATCAAACTACTCACAAATGGAGATTCGTATGTGGCTAAACACTACAGAAACTGATCTAAAGTTTATATAGCCTACCTAAATTTAATATCTGGCCCCAGTGTAGACGTAGGGGGCATCATGACTACCCCTATTTAGTTTGGGTGTTGTAGGCTACAGCAAGCAAGGTCCAGGTTATTCTCTCAAGTCAACAATAGTGTTGTTGAAATGTTTAGGAAAATACCTTGAGATCTTTCTGAACCCCCAAAGCAATCTGTGGTGTCGAAGTCTGGGGTTCAGTGACTTAATAAAGAGCTTGATGAAGGGGACATGAAGGGGCTCATTGAGGTCATGTGAGTAACACTCTGCTCTGATCATTGAAAAATATACACTGAAGTTTAACTTTACCATAATTCATTTGTTGAAATGCTTTGACTTGTTTGTTTTAGACTACAGAAAATCAAAGGATAGCACAGTGTTACCATGCATCACTATGTTATTCAACTGAAATTCAACAATTAACAGCTGGAATAAAAGAGAAGCCACTATTCTATTGAAATGAACATAGTAGGCTCATTGTTGCTTATGGATGACCACTGAACTGTGAGAATAATGACACATAGGCTAGTTAATACATTTATTTTTGCCCTTTCCTTCATCTATGAAATTTAATTGAGCCATAATAGTAGTTTTGTCAAAATAATTTTAAGGATGTTGCTCAAGATGCTGTGCTGGTCAACAATCTTTCTCTCTTTTTTCTCTTCTGACTTTAAATGACACTCTCCCGTACCTCTCCTTCTTTAGATGATTCTTTTTAATTTGGTCCAGCCGAGGTATTTGAAAGGTCTGAAGTGTGCCGATACCTACTTTGACCAATTTGGATTTTCTTTCATTGAAGAACTTTAAATAACAGGAAAAACAAATGCTATTTTTCTTAGATGAAAATGTAATGTTAATTTCATAAGTAAAAGGCTGACTGTTAATTTACTGTGCATTACAAAACTTTTTAAAAGTGCACCAGGTTGCGTGAACAGATCTCATTCTGAGTTCAAGAAATGTCACCCAAACATTTGGAGTGCAGCTGCAGAAAATAATTTAAACTGCATAAGAAGCTTCAGTTATAAAGTGAGGCGTAACACCGCAATCGTTGCATAGGGACCTATGGTCAGCAGACTTCTCACTCTCTCTTTTTGCACAGATTTTATGGATTAAGCCAACAAAAGGTTGGGAAATATACTTGGGTGGCCATAAATATACCTGTTCCCAGGTATCATCTATGTGAGGGAAACACAGCTTCAACAGGCAGTTTCAATAATCCATCCTAGAGGTAACTAATGCAGTAGTTTTACTGCATCATTTTGAGACAGGTAATGTCTGATTTTACGACGTTACCGAGGTGACCAAAATCTGTCTTGAAATTTGTTTCTTGAAATCTGATTCTTAAATTGAATTGCATGAGCTCAGCCAGGCGTTCCCTCAGTCGTCTTTTCTATGTAAAAAAAAACCTCCTCAAGGACAAAACAAACGGTGTACGACTTGTTGTCTGTAGCTTCTATTTGTATTCAACCACAAAACCTTTAGTTTTTGCAAGATTATCACAGTGAGGGCAATGCATACACTTGCAAGTACCCACTGCTTTGTTCAACCAAGTACCTTTTTTTATCTGCTGCAAGATGTGAATGCATTACTTTTATATTGTGTTTTATATTTTCAAAATAAAACACTCCGTTTTCACATTTCAGAACAGAGACAGAACGTGTTTGTTTCTGTGTTTTAAATGGTTTTACATGGTTTTATACCACATTAATCGTATTATGTCGGGCTGGCACAAGTGAATCTGTAAAATTACCGCAGGAATTCCTTTGTCTCTACATTCCAGCTGTCCGGCTGTGCTCTCAGAACGGATTGCCCATTGTGAGTGCGCCCTAAGAAAGTGGACCTTGAGGTTAATAGACTATATCAATGAAAACCCTTTCACTCCCAAGTTTAACCTCTCTCACAGGAACTCCTGGCCTCAAATGAACTTTCTAATTATCAGAATATCATCATTGGTTTAGCTCAAGGGTGGTGCTGTAGTTGCATTATATCAGGACAAATACATAAAAGAGGTTCATCGCCGACTTACCATCAAGCACTATAAAATAATACATTGCAATCCCTTAGTAGACATTAAGAAAAAGGCACTTGATGACAGTTGTAGCAATGAATAAGTTTGGTTTCTTATCAGTTGAACATTCTGTCATGGCTACTTTTGACCTCTTTCCAACCATAAGTGGCCTAAAGATAAACCTCATGGCCGTCTGATTATTTCTGGTAATGGCACTTAAACATCCACATAGAGTCATACATTAAACCACTGGTGCTAAAACTTCCATCCTTTATTTAGGACCCCACAGGTGTGTTAGATAGGATAGGAAACTTAATCAACATTCAATCTAATTTTCTTGTGACAATGGACATAGAAAGTTTGATCACTAATATTGACCACCAGGAGGGGTTAACTGCTTTGGGTCACTATTTCTCAGACAGAGGTAGTTCAAAACCTTTCTCTGATTTTCTGTTGAAACTGACAGACCGGGTCATTCATAACAAAAGGTTGGTGTCCCTAAGGGTTCATGTTTTGATCCCAACTATACATTTTGTTTTGAGGTCTGTGGGAAAAGAAACATGTTCGGAATCCTGGGTATCCTTTTCAGCAGTGTATCACCTGCATGGTTAAAAGTAATACCAAAATTATGGCAAAAGTTTGCACTCATTTTTTTAATTTTAAATCAAAAATTGTTATTTCACAGGTAGAAAATGGCTCAATAGCGCCATCTTGGTGGTGGGCGATATAACGATATTAGATCGTGAAGGATTTTAACTTGCTGACAATTTGCCAAGGCAGAGAGATTGTAGAACCTGGCTTATGTGTTTATTCTATCATGCTGCAGTTTATGCTCCTACACAGACGCGTCTCCTCTCTTTTGCTCCGCAGCGGTGAAAACGAAACGTAAAAGTAAAGTCCGGAAAAAAAACTCCATCCCGGTTATATGCAACTGTTTTGATATTTTTCCAAACCGACACGGCGTGAGCAACAGTTAACTCATCCGCATAGTTTGCACAGTTAAGTTTACATCTCAGATAGCGAAACAAGAAACTTTTTAACGAGCCGGAGAGACGTGAACAGTCTGCTGAGAGACAGACAGGGCGGAGCTCAGACAGTCAGTGATGAGAGATATAACCCCGCTGTCTGTGTTTTCTGCTTTTCTCAGTTTTTAAAAGTTACTTATCAAGCCTCTCCACCCGAAGCTCACCTGTTGTGATAACAGAACCTACAGGGATTAGGCTAAACGATGTTACAAAGCAGCAAGCAGGTGAGAGTGAGTAACCATGGTGACTGTCTGTCTGTCAATCAACAATGTCCCGCCCCCTCTATGAATTAAATTCTTCCGTCAGTAAAACTTACTTTGATCATGTGTCACAGAATGAACACATTCTGTATCATGTTTGATTATAAACCAAACTAAAGTTAGTCCAATGATTTCATAAAAAACCACAAAGCCTATAAACAAAGGCTGCAGAGCCTGTATGAAGCTTCAGCTGGAGGCACTCTGCAGGGCTAAATAGAACAGAACCACAAGAACTTGAAGTCTACTTGTTTTTCAATGACTGCATCACTGCGTGAAAATGTTCCTGATGAACATAAAAAGAGGACACATAACTAAATCATAATTCAAAGTGGTGAGGAAAACCTTCAAATTGTACATATTGATCAAATTGAGGGAAAGACATTTCTGTTGCTAAAAATGTTCTGGGTGAGAGACCTCCAGACCTCCTACAAAGATGTTTTTCAAATAGATTAAACTTGTCAGCGCAGTTTTTGTGCTTTTAAAAACATTATACAGGGAAATAAGTTTGGTTGAACTGATCAGTAACTTACAAATTTGTCTAAAGAACTGTATGAAAAAAATTGTGATTAAAATCGTGATCGGGATTTTGCCAAAAGAAAATCGTGATATGATATTTTTCCCATATCGCCCACCTCTACGCCATCTGCAGTTTTAAATCAGCCCTGGACCTTGCAGACCAAAGCTATGTGGGACTGAGCAACATCAAGACTCATCAGTTCACCCACCTATCCACTGCAATGGACTTGTTACACTAAATATAAAAATGTAGTATGTTGTGGATGTTAGCATTGTTAAATGTATTGGTGTAGTGTGTGAGGCTGTTTTATGTCCATTTGTAATGTTTGAGTAGGGCTAACATGTTGTCATCGGGTGTGTTGTTCAGGGTCTGGGTCTTTAATTTTTTCAAATAGTGTAATCTAGCTGATTGTGGTCTGATATGGGACTTTGGGGTAGGACTGTAAATGCATTCATTTTGTCTGAATTAAGATCCGTGATTGCATAATCAATTACACTGTTACCTAAAACAGAGCAATAGGTAAACCTTCCCAGAGAATTTCCTCAGGTCCTATTATTCACTATATGTAATCCTAGAGCTTTACACATTTCTAATATATCTTTCCCATTCTTAATAACTGTACTATCAAACTTTGTCTTTGTTCTGTGACCACCGGCTGGTTTAAGGGAGATATATTTAAATTAAATAATTTTTTTGGATATTCTTCAGAATAATATGGGGGACTTGAAGGGGGTAAATAAATAGTGCATTAATAAACATCTGTAGTTTTCAAGTAGTCCTTTGTTAATTTTAAGCCAAATATGATTTTTCCCTTTTTCAACTGGTGATGTTCAATGTTTTTGTTTGTACCAAATAATTATTCCACTTGACTGCAGTTTCTTATGGATGTTTAATTGATGGTACACTCAATTCAGTGTGGCTACTTGGGCAGTTTGAGGAGTTGTTCTCATGTCTCCATGTTTCCTATACTATCTATAAATTCATGGTTTGCAGTTTTGATTCTTAAGTCCCTGAATGTTCCAACTACTGACATAAAAGGATGCAATTCTCTCATTTAAATGTGTAGTGCTTCATAACAAAGTGTTCAAGATACTATCAACTCATTACAATAAAATACAATATGTGCTGTATACATTTAATGTGTCTAAACCAAATGGTTATTTAACTTATTAACTTTGTGATATCAGAATCAGATATTGTCTCTAAACTGGTGTTGCAGAGGAACCTTTGTTTTCGCCGCGACCGCAGCGTAAGTCCACTGACTCCATGACTTAGAGGGGTTCTATGGAAAACAAATATCTTATGATAAATACAAAATATTTATTTATCAATTGTCATGTTCACCCACATCGCTGTTGACATCAGTAAATATAAGACACAGGTATTCCTCTTTTTGTCAGAACAGTAACGTGAACTGTATGCTTTGTAATATTGATTTATTCTGGATGTCTCGTGTATTTACAGTCCATGGTTTAACAGTAGTTTTATCAACAACAACGAAAAGAAAAAAAGACACCAAAGCTCTGTCTTTTATCATTTTAAAACAGACTTCTTATCCTTAAACATGTAATAACACCCAAGTAATGATTTGTAACACAATGTGAGAATTTAAATGTAAAGATTAGCCTCAAAATGTTTCTTACATTTTATGATAACACTTTGCTAATGTATTGCTCTGCTAACCCTGACAAAGTCTAGTAACTGCTCTGACAAATAACTAATAACAGTAATTGTATATTTAAAAAAGTGTAGTTTTAAGACTTTAATTAAATATTTGGGTTGAAGATAATTCTGACTGGTGGTATGTAGGGCTGCAACTAACGATTATTTTAATAATCGATTAATCGGTTCATTATTTTTCCGATTAATCGATGAATCAGATAAAAAAAAAAACATTTTGAATTCCCACTCGTTTATGAAAAAAAAAGCACATTAGTTCATTGACAGTGCAAACAAAAGTGCAAAAACAACAGGTTATTGCTTGGACATCCATGAGCTTTGTGAAATGGGTCCTTGAGGGAAGAGTGTAGTCAGGGTTCAAGGTGGGGATCATTGTAGTGAAACTGCATCCTCATTTTCAACCATCGTCAGAGGCCTCATGTCAGCGACGAGCATGTTGAGGATGCTATCTGTCAAGACGGATGCTTGCTGTGGTGTACATGATGTTTTCTGCAATGACAAAGATAGTATTAGTATGTAAAACAGCACAATTTACATCTAATCAATATGCTTTGTTTTAGTTATGAATTATTGTAAAAGCAAGTAAGTAACCCAAAGAGCACTTGCAGAGACAACACACATTTTTATAATATATATTTATTTACGCTCATACAGGTACCCTAAAAACAACTTATTTACACAAATTTTATTAAGTGTCTAAATGCACTTGCATACAGTGCATTGTATTAACTTTCACCTTATTACAGAAAATTAACACTGGAAGCTTAATCATCAAATTATTAAATCATTGTAGTAAGTACATTCGTTTTTAATTGTTTATTTATTTACAGCAAGCTGACAAAGTGCTTTAAAAAAACATTAAACTAAAATAAAATGTAAAACACACCTACACAAATATATTCCAACGTCAACAGAAAATAATACGGGAAAAAAGCAAAGAATAAATCTGACAACGTATTGAATGTGGGCTTAAAAGGCAAAATAATAAAGTTTTCTTTAGTCTAAGCTTGTTTGTTGTTGTTGTTCACCGCAGTCATTAACCAGCTAACGCTAACGTTACTTTAATGAACTTTTCATGCTTGTCAAACTGGATAAAAGTAAACAAGCACCAGCCGAGCAACCGGAGAGACTAACGTTACATTTTCTTCCTTGAAAACGGAACAAACAAACAAAACTTGAAAAACAAAGATTTTGTAGTGACTTACTCTGCTGTCGAGCTCCCTTCCTAGTCAGCGATGACTCCAACATGTTTACTTTTCAGGTGCTGCATCATCACTGTGGTGCTCCTGTGCCGCGCCATATCGCTATTGCAAAGCTTGAAACTAACTCATGTTTTTATGCATTGTGAAGTGCTCCCACACTTCAGAAGATTTCGGTTGAACCGTTCTCTCTGCTCTGCTATGTTTAATATCTGAAATACCAACTCCGCTCTCTAACGCTCTAGCTCCGCCACGCTGTGCTGCTGTCGGCATGTAAACAGTTCGGCGTGTACGTCACCACAGTCTGCGACAAAGGCAGTGATGCATTAATAGGCTTTGGGTAGGCAGGTGGGATGAGATACAGAGGGGAAAGTAGTAACATCGACATTTCCAGATCATATCCCTTTCGGTGTCACATTTGTTCCATCTGTTGACATGGTAAGGCCGCGATCACACCGTGACCGCTCATAAAATGCCTGAAAAGCACATCAGGCAAAACAGCATGGTGCGCCTGGAGCAAAGCTGCGTGCCCAACTGGGAGATTAAATGTTATTTGGTAACAGAAAAGTGGATTCAAGCAGACTCCATGCTCTTGCCGTTGCTGTCCTATGAATCGCTTCTGGCGACACGCTTCTGACGACGTGTCTCTGTGTGTTCAGGGCCTAAGTCTTTATTTATTTATTAAACATCAAAAAGATTTGCTGTGGCGCTGACTGCTGCACCCCTTCCACACCTTGTTCATGGGAATTATTAAAGATAGCCTACAGCTAAAGAGAGAGTTGTAATAATGACGTTACAGTATGGTCTGTGGTCTCTCTGGTGATTATGTAAGTTAATGAGAGTTTTCAGTTTAATTCATGCAGCCTAAGTAATTCTTCATTATCATATTTTAGTAACTCAGAATCCAGAGGCTCAGTTAAAGGGAAACTTTCTGGATCCATCAACTAAACTGCTTTAAAGTATCCTGGTTTAAATGAGGATTTGGATTGCTTTCTGTGATGTATTTTCCATGCCTTCATTAGGTGATTTCCTACTTTTCACAGACATACAAAGGCAGTTGTATCTTTGGGTTTTGGTTTGTTCATTGTATTGTACACATAACTTATATGGTTTTATTTCTGTGTTAATTTGGTGCTGAGTGCTGTTCAACTTGCTTCAGCTGTCTGGACTATCTCCGGTTAATGTCACTGTTTCAGTTGATTTATGGGTGAGGCTATAATTGCTGATTGGCAAGCCTTTTTGGAAATGGTAAATGGACTTGAGCTTGTATAGCTCTTTTCTAGTCTTCTGACTGCTCAAAGCACTTTTACACATCTACCCATTCAAACCCATTCACACACTGATGGCAGTGGTTGCTATGTAGTGAGACCATCAGAAGTAACTAGCCCCCAATTCACACATACTCTGTGCTCGCCCCAGTCGGTCAATGCCGCGCACTACGCCGTACTTAGCTGCCACTCTAGTCAATCATTGTGTTTCATGCGTTCGCCATATCCGACAGAGTACGCTGCAGGCACTTGTCAAGCTTGACTAAACAAGACAACCCAAAAAGGAAGTCAGACAAGGAAACGCACAGAGCATCCGGTCAATTTCAAAATAAAACACAATATATGGACTCACGATCGTATTTTTCATCCCTTTATCAACATTATGTCAAAACAGGCACCGAACGAACACCAAATCATATTGTTTGCACGTTTTTCTCTTTATTCCAGCGGGATCTTGTAGTTCTCCTGTGATGTACCATGGCTGCGCACTGCTGTGCTGACGTTCCAGAAACGGATCCAGTGTGAATGGGCGCGAACCGTCCGGAGCAAAACCGTTGCACTGACGGACCACGACGCACACGGAGTATGTGTGAATTGGGGGTAATACCATTCATACGCCGCCGACGAAGCAGTGGGAGCAATTTGGGGTTAAGTGTCGACTCAGCCCTGATGAAGACCTCTGTGGTTAAAACATGTTGGCTTTTTAAATGATCTTCCTGCTCCCCTGAAGACAACTTCCCTGTAAAACTTGATGGTGTGAAAGTAATGTCATGTAGTACATGGACACTCAACTATTGGCTAAAAAAAGTTAGATTAAACAAATCCAGATGGGAAAATTATCCTCCTTCTCAATTGATTATTTACAACAGCAAACTATTACCAAATAAGCTGATGCTCTAAATAGACATTTTAATTCTGTTGGAGTCTTCTGTTGCTTTAAACGAGCTTTTCCACTTAATTTCTGCATTTTTATGTCGTGCAACCTTTATCCTGGGCTGTATTTAAATTCACTTTAATTTCCTCCTGCTTAGCCGACTGTTACACATTCAATCATGGTCTAGATTTCAAGGAAATACAAAGTTGTTGGATCCAGTCCCTGTGCCTGTGACACACCCAGGAAGAGAAGTAATGTGGCAACTCATTAGAAAAGGAACTGCCAGCTCCTACATGTGATGTCTGCTCCCTACAGGAGTGACTTTCTCCTGCAGCCTTACGTAATGTCCACCCTACGGTCTTTGCAGGCTCGAAGTGAGGAGTAGTCTGGTGAGATACCTCACTCATTTCTGTTAAATTCTTCTACAAGTTATCTTTCAGCAATCATTTTGGTATCTTGCTATTGGATGTAGAGACTTCTGTATTGACTGGTTAATGATACAAGACCTTTTACATAGGCATATTAGCTACTGAGCCCAGTTGATAGCTCTTAAACTGAAACACCCTGGAACAGTAAAAACGGAGCAAAAATCTCACAGTTCGGGTTGGATCAGGAATTTTGTCCCTGATCACATTGTTTCTTGGATCTGACAAAAAATAAATATAATCTATTAGTTAAAAATGAGTACTGAAAAGCTGCATCATTTCAATCACAGTATTTGCTTCCCCAAAAGTATGTAGCCTAAATCAACATTACAAAAACAAAATAGACTTTTTTCTGTTGATAAATACTTTATCGACAAAAACAAGTTTGTTTCCTTCTATGAGCTTTGACAATGTCAAACACATAACATATGCAGATGTTTATCTTGCCAATTGGTGTGTGTGTGTTTGTCTTTACCCAGGCTGCTCCTGCAGCACAATGTGGTGTCAGAAAGACAAAAGAAATGGGGAGCGTGCTTTAAGGCAGTGGTCCTCAACTGGAGGGTTGGGACCCAAAGGTGGGTGGGTGCCTGGAAAAAAAGTCTATAAAGCGCTTTTTTAATCATGTTTGTTTTGTTCCATCTTTTTGTTCTGTCACATATTTGGTCCTGTCTGAGGTCGAAGCCACACTTTATTCATTAAACAAATCTCATTTGTAGAAATATCAGAAATGTGGGTCACGATTTCTCATTAAGGAGTTAGTTGTGGGTCCTGAGGCCAGATCAGTTGAGAACAACTGCTTTAAGGGATTGTCATCTTTTTGATCTCACACAGAGCTCTTTACAAAGTTTGTTTGGTTAAGTTAACAGAAGTTTACAGCAGGATGTTGGAAACAAGACGAAAATTGAGGTCATGATTGTTGTAACTTCAACCATCAGCTGATATTTGCAGAGTTGAAATCAAAGCCCTTTTTGACACAAAGCACACACAGTGAAGAGGGTGCTGCTGAGAGGGTTGTATGTATAAGCGACAGAGTTGAATGAGTGTCTGTACTAATGCTGCAGCTCTCTTGCATTCATTGGCCTATTTCTAAATGTAATTAGTTATTTAACCATTCCAATTAGCTATTTAACTAGTAGCTTTACCTGCTGGAAACAGGTGTCACTATGAGTATACCCTGTACTTCACGAACCTATCCACATAAATCGTTGCAAGAAGATCCATTAAACCTGATGATGGGCAGCTGAAGGTCAGTGATAGAATCGGTCATCTCTCATGGAAGGTCAGGGGTTCATGATGCAGTGTGGCAACACTGATGTTTACCATTAAGACACTTCCATCATATATTATATGGAATATAATATAAGGAGAATGCAGGATATAAAGTCAAAAGTTTATAGGGGACATTTGTATAAGTCATGTGTAACTTGGTGCATGTTAAATGATCATCCTAACCCAAGAGTTTTTAATAAACTCTTAAAACAGTCAGTGTTTTATTATACACATAAAGTGGTAATTCCATTAAAGAAATTACAAAATTAATTTGTGTATTATTAATCTTTAAAGAAAGATAATAGGACGCTGCCAAGATCGCAATTTGCAGGTCAGACCTTGAACAAATGGAAATTAGAATCTGCCAAAGAAATTGCAACCATTGCATCTCAAAACACAGCATCCAGTTAACATCAGTGGTATTATGAAACCCTGGTTAATATCACGAGTAAACATTAATACATTGTGACAATGCTGCTGTTGGCTCTTGTGTTTCTATGCACATTGTTGAGGCCTGGGTGAGGTCAGAGTCATGTGCAGTTTTGTTGGTCTCAGTCTGTCCCTGATAGCATCTTAATGACTGACCTACTATTACAACATATGATGGATCTAAAGTAAGTCCAAATAAATAAGAGAATGAAAAGTATGTGTTGTATATGTGAATTATTTTATGGGAAAGAGGGAAGAGAGAGGGGGATCTGTCATGATCTCTGCTTGTATACCTTTGTACCCTGAGGGCTGGAGGGTGAGCAGCTCAAGTCAGGACTTGTTCAAAAGCTTGACAGATAGATGTGTAAATATCCTCTCTGTCAAGAATGATCTGTCTGTATGTGAAGGAATTCATTTAGAAGCTAGGGTAGACCACTGAGGGGTGTGGTGGGTGTCCCGTCTATAAAGTCTAACTCTAAAAGAATTTCTCATTCAGTCAGTAGTTGTATATCCTCCCATGATTGCCTCAATTTTTCCACCCAAACTCTAAAAACTGCTTTAAATTGCTTTGCAGAAACTACATTTTTAACTGAGGAAAAAAAGACTAATAGACAACTATAATACCAGTAATAAAACTTCATGACAGCATGCTGACTATTAAAGAACCGTATAGTACAGTGAGATCATAAAGACTTTGATTATTCCAATATTCTATGTCTCTTAGACACATACTTAATCTCTTAATCTCCACATCAACATGTTGCACATAAAGACGGCCAACACTTCCTCAGAAATTTTAGTTCCAGCTAATTCCACTTTGTCTATCAACAGCTAATAAAGTTAAGTTAAAACAGGGTTGTTAATCCCCCACAGAAAGGGGATATATTTTTAGTTTTACATAAGTAGTGTAAAATTAAGACATGGGTTTATTTGCTCCATTAGTACTAGATCAGTCCATGCAGAGCTGCTGAAAAATAGAGTTTTTATTTGTATTTCTGTAACCTTCATGGATACAAAAATAAACAAACATAGGCAGTTTGAAGTTGAGTTATTGAACGTTTACTTTTTGACCTTTCTTTTAAAAACTGACAATAAAACAATATTCAAATGTGTGCTGGCTCAATTGAATCATTTTATTGCACATTCAGCTAATATATGTGTGTGGTAGTTTCATGTTAAGATGTTTACACGTATGTAACCTCATCAAACTTTTGCAAAGACTTTACATAAAGGTATAATATGTAGAATTTGATGACAATGTTTACATTAAAATATCTAAATTAATCAAAAATGGACTAGACCTATTTTGTTTTATTGAGTACTTACATTACCTTAAATATTTCCAACATTTATCAAAGCCAGAGAAATCCTTAAACAAAAGTCCATCTAACACAAGTACGGTAGATCCAGAAGACATCGACATGGTGTAGTTAGTTGGTCTTGTGCTCTTCTTTTTTCCACAGTCTTTTTGATGCTTCATAGCTGAAAGATTTACAATGGTATATACACTGAACTTATATAGCAATGTTTCCCACACTAATGGTGCTTCCAGTTGATCTCCTAAGTGAGAAATTACCAGTTCCCAGTCGGAAGTGTCAACTGGAACGTGCCCTGAAGTCGTGATTACGACTTGGAAACTGATTACGACTTGGAAACCGAGTTCAGATCCAATATGGCTGCTACGTGCATCGAAAGGGTTGTTTAAGATGCAACTGTTGAGTTAGCAGCTTAGTCCTCTTGTTGTGTAATTAAATCAATCAAACTGATGGTATCGTGCAAGTTCTCTCTGTGGAGGTGTTTTCATGTTATTTTTGGTCAGAAACTATCACGTAGTGTGTTGTTATCGTCTGGTATCAGCTAACAAAACAAAGGTTCTCCTGGACGCGTCCATGCTGCTTTTCCGACTTGCAATTGGAACGCAGTTTACTCGGGTGTGAAGTCATTCCCAGTTGTGATCATAGACTGTAAATATTACTGGACGAACCCTGACCCGCCTGTTACATAGGTAGAAAATGAGTCCAATCGACGGCCACATCCATATTGGATTTGCAGTCTCAACCTAACTTCGGATCGACCTAACGACAGCAGTAAGGCGGGACCGGCGGGACTTAACTCAGCCCATTCAGCTCGACGTTAGCGGTCCACTTCACAGCATAGCTAACAGCTAGGCTGCTATCATACTCTATAAACAGTAAGTTAACATTTAACTTTTCTACAACACAGTTAAAACTAATTATATTCAACACAAATATTTAATTAAAGTCTTAAATATTTATTTACAGTTTATGGATAAAACTTTGCTAATGTATTGCTCTGCTAACACTGACAAAGTCTAACTGCTCTGACAAATAACTAATAACCATAGTTGTATATTTAAAAAAGTGTAGTTTTAAGACATCCAGAAGAAATCAATATTACAAAGCTTACAGTTCATGTTACTGTTCTGACAAAAAGAGGAATGTCTGTGTTTTATATCTACTGATGTCAACAGCGATGAGGTGAACATGACAATTGAAAAATAATTATATAGTATTTATGATAAGACATTTGTTTTCTATTGAACCCCGTGAAGTCATGGAGTCTGTGGACAGTGTCAGCTTCACACCAAAAACTAAGTATTAGAAAAAATAGTTTTTAAGACTGGCATCTATTATGATGAGTTGCAGCTACCTTGTTCAGTATTATTCCTGCAGATGTGGTTAATAAGAAAAAAACACCCTGAGCTGTCACATGTAGTTAACTGTACATTTTGTCTGAGGCATTAATTGAACACCTTTGTATTTCTCTTATAGACACAAGAGTGGATTATTGGTGACTTGTCCGTCGAGGTGCCCAGAGAGCTGCAGAGACAGAGGAAGAAACCTGAGCCTCAACAACATCTGTATTTGTTGGTTCTTCTGGGGTGGACTTCGGTTGCTTCTCTACAACAGCTCGCTGTGAGGGAGGTCTCCCCCGGATGGCCTGAGTGATGTCACCCACAGGCTGAGAGCTGAGGCGTGTTTTAAGCCTCTTGACAAACCGTTACACCGCGCCCACCTGTCAAGCTGGTCAGCTACACGCCTTATTGTGAATAACTCTTATCCTTCATCAAATCAAAACTGATGAGTCATCAAAACATTCACCCCCCCGTACAGTGTGTGTCCATCGAGACATGAGCTAATCACACCTATTTGTTTGTTTTGTAGCAGGCTGTAAACATGTTCATCTCTGCTGTAAAAACAGACTTTTTTTAATGTTGTTTTTCAGATTAAATAAATATTTCTATATAAATGCACTCCTTTATGTCTACTTATGAGTATACATTTCAGATTTGAAATGACAAGACTAAAATGTGCATTAATGCTCAACTCAATAGCTTAGGGAAGGAAGTCTACTTTTACACAACTTTTTATTCTTTTGATAAATACTAATGCAGTTCATTTCTTAAAATGGGATGGAACAGAGTCATTGCAAAATGATGACCTTAAACACAGCCCCATTCTTAAATCAAGATACATGGAGAGTAAATAAGATCAATAACTTGTGAATAAAAACACAGTTAAAAATGATTTAGAAATGTAGTTTTCCCAGATCAATATCACATAATATCAACTTCTCCCATCTAAACTGGACAAAGGGTTTTAAAATGGGAAGAAAATAGTTTGATTTCAAGTTGTTTGGAGGAGATCTATTTTTATTTGAACAGCATGAATACAGTCTTCCAAGGTGCAAACCCTCCCCCTCCTCCTGAAGCTTGTGGAGCTCCTTCATGTACTGCCGTCCTGTCTGCTGGCCATCTTCTCTCACCAGAACTTCGACTGTTGAAATGTCATTCAGAAGAAGCTCGAGCATGTGACATGGATCCAGGAGAACATGGACTTTTAGTGAGGGGTCTTCAGGATGGCAAAGAAAGAGAGAAAATATCAGTTATTCATTCAATCATTTTGTTTGTTCTCATTTATTTTTCTGTATTCATGTGTGTGTAAGAGTACGTTTATAAATTCAACAGTGTACTACCCAGACAACAAAGGTACAGTATTCAGATAATCAACATTTAAAGTTAAGAAGATAAACCTTATTGTAATCATGCTATTTTCAGCTCTCTCACTCACTCACACAATAATATTCCACATCAAATTGTCTCAGATTTTGGGTGAGGAAAAATTAAGCAATTTATTGTGGATAGTACTTCATCTTAACATGAAACAAATATAACCTGAATTATTTAAATCATTAACAGGTCCCAACTCTCTGTGCTTCAGTACAGAACATACAGTAACTCATTTATTATTAACATGAGCTCAGTACATGGCTGTATTCTTCAAACTATTTCTTATATTTTATATCTATGTGCTTTAAATCTTATTTTCATACATATTTCATATGTTATTGATATTTCTACTGCTATATTCTGTGTATGCGTTCAGTGAAAATTAATATGGTTATTAATATAGTTCTTAATGGTTACAGATGCTCTTACAAAGTGCATTTTTTTTATTTGTTAACAGTTTGCACAAATCTTAAGACACTACATCAACCATGTAACTTTAATGTCATCCTCTATAACCTACACAGAAGATTAGGTTCAGTTCAGTTTATGTTACTGACGGATAATTACTACACAAAGTTTGTTTTTTAATGTCGACATTTACGTGGAGTATAACATTCATCATAACGTCAGATAACCATATCAGATATGTGTTAAACAAACTCTCCAAACGAAGTAAGAAAGAGGAGAAATCAGACGGATCAAGCTGTTAGCCTCCTGACCTGCTGACCTGACAGACAGATGCAGCGCACAAAGCTGTCAATCAAATCTGACACAACCCTTACATGGGCATAGTCGTTTTCCTTAATAGAATAAAATCCGATGAGTTATAAAAAAATTCACCCCCCCCACAGTGTGAGGAGAAGGGGCCGTCAACTTCTCAGATATATCTCGTTTTTTGAACCAGGCTGTAAACATGTTGATTCCTGTGGTAAAAACGGGCTTTTTTGGCTGTGGGCTTATGGCACTTCCGGTGCTTCTGCAGCCAGCCTCAAGCGGAACCTCGAGGAACTGCAGTTTTTTGTACTTCCGCATAGGCTTCATTTTTCGAGACCGGAGGTTGCCCCTTGGTTGCGACTTCCAAGGTAAATTCGTAAGAGCAGTCGAACGTCACCTCCGGCTCGCCAGAGTGACCACGTCCCCATTTGGGTGAAAACAAGCCCTGAGAATGTATCGGTGGTAGATTAGAAAACACTGGTAGCCGTTAGATTAAATGCGATGGTGTAGCTTTTTGTACTTCAAACTATTTAAAAACACAATTTAGTATTGGGTTTTCATTTACAAAGGACAAAGGAGGCTAAAATAAGACAGCGATCGCTCTGTGACAGAACAGAAGTCTGTTAACAGATTCTTCACACATTAATTCACTAACATATTAACAGGTTTTAATATCATCCAGGTGACTTTACATATGTTATTCTTTTCTAAATCAGCTGATAACTCAGAGTTTATGTCCCCTTTTCTCTAAAATAAACGTTTATAACCACTCCATTACAGCTATGAAAACTGTTAGAAACTATTACAAATAAATATTATTTAAAAATAAAGATCCCTCTCGGGTAACACGATTAATAATTACTCATCAGGTGTTTAAAGTCACTTTATGACTCCTCTTATGACTCCTTTGAGCAGTTTGACGGAGAGAGATTGAACAGACACTCATGCACACGTTTAATTTTATACCGTTATGATGCCGAGCTCTGTTCAGAAATGTCATATTTTAAATGTTTACATCACTGGTCATCAGATTTAGGTTCATACTTTCCGTTTTAAAGGCTTTATTTGAGATTTGTTGATCCAGCAGATGTCGCCCTTGAGCACCAGCATGAAACCAAAACAACTAGCGGTGCGTTGTTGCTTAGCATGCTAATGCTAGCGATCTTTATTATGCTCGTATCTTCACACTGCATGTAAATTTACCCGAAATAAGCGTGATCTAGAAACGCAGTTAAGCAGTGAGTACAGTATGTTATTCTTCTTTTCTCTAGTCCCTCAATTAAACAACTTTTATTCGCAAGGGGAGGAGCGGGCCATCATTGATTTATATTATATTTAAGTGTGAAAATTGTGGTCGGCATTGTTTGGGCAAAGTACCCGGATGGGTTGCTCTCATGAATGAATGAATGAGTGTTTTTATTTATTTTTTAATTTATTCATAAAATTGCTGCGTGCCGGACAGAGCGCACGAGAGTGCGCACATGAGTATTTAGCGCGTTTTATGTAGCTGCAGCTACTTTTCCTGCTCCTCTCTCTGCTGTGAACATCACGGGTCACGCTGAGACACACCAACATACAGTACATAGATGCACAAACGCACACACACGCACAAACGCGCACACACACACACACACACACACACACACACACACACACACACACACACACACACACACACACACACACACACACACACACACACACACACACACACACACACACACACACACACACACACACATACATACTGGAGCGACAGCCACCACTGCACCTTTTTACTTTTAGTGCAACAGCACAAAGTTGATCCGTACGGAACACACGTGATTAGCTTCACTCCGTTCACTCTCATCGTGTCTGCAGCTAACTCATGCAGATGGGTACCAGAAAGCTTTCCCTTTGTGGGCGACTTTGACCTCAGGTAAATGGTAAATGGACTTGAGCTTATATAATATAATTATATATAATAATAAAAATAATGTAATTTTCTAGTCTTCTGACTACTTAAAGCACTTTTACACCACACATCCCATTCACACACTGATGGTAGAGGTTGTTATGTAGTATCATCCATCAGAAGTAACTGATCCCAGTCACACACCACCACCGAAGCAGTGGGAACAATTCGCGGTTAAGTGTCTTGCTGAAGGACACATGTTGCCCAGCTGGGGATCGAACCTCTTGACCTTACGGTTGAGCGGCGACAACTCTACCAACTGAGCCACAGGCCCATAGCACCTCATAGTATAACTAACATTAGGATGCACTGAGCTGGTACTGACATTAGCTAAATCCCAAACTCCACACTCACAGACTTTGTGTCATAGAAAATAAGACCATTATGGGACCATTATTTTTTTTATTTTTTACTTTTTATTATAGTTACAAGAGAAACAGAAAACACATGAACAAAACAAGGCAACCAGGGAAAAACAGACAATCATCCGGATTGGAGAAAGAGAAAAGAAACAAATAAACAAAAGAAATGCATGAAAAATGAGAATGGCTGTGATAACAATTTTTGATGATGAATATGCTATGAATATAAGGGGGGGAGAGGAAATAAATCAACAAATAGGTCATAATAAAATGGTGGCTAAAGACAAAAATAATAATAATAATAATAGTAATAAGAAAAGATTAAATTTGATGGTAAGAGGAAAATAAATTCATAAATAAATTGTGATAGTTATACAGAAAGGAAACAAGAGAGAAAAAAAAGGTTGTGTGTCTTTGTGTATGTGTATTTATGTGTGTGTATTTGTGTAAGTGTGTGTGTATGTATTTGTATGAATCTATATTTGTGGTAGTGAATATCAGGGGTTTGGACTATGTTGTTTGGGAAGTAGTGAGGTGAGGATTGGCTCCCAAGTTGTCAGAAATTTGTGTTTTATTGTGGATGGATGCTGTAAGTTTTTCCATGGTGATGTGTTCGACAAAGAGGTCTATCCATACTGAGGTGTTTAATTTTTTTCTGCTTTTCCAGTTGAGGAGGATTGCTTTCTTGGCGACAGTGAGCCCAATGAGTATTGTGTTTTTTTGGTTGTTGGGATGTGTGATTGAAAGAGTGTTTCCTAGGATGCATAGTGAAGGGGAGAGTGGAACCCGGCAGTTCAGTATTGAAGAGAGTTTCATTGTGATTTGTTTCCAGAATTGCTGTATGGGTGGGCAGTGCCAGATTGCATGCATGTAGTCATCCAGGGTGTTAAGGGGGCATACTGATCAGTTATTTGTATCAGAAAGTCCCATTTGATGTTTTTTTCTTAAGTGTGATATGAGTTCTGTGGTTAATCTTATACTGAATTAGGTTTATTTGTCACTGAGAAGGTATTATTGCAGATTATATCCCAGGTGTCATGGTCTATTGTTGTTGATAGATCTTTTTCCCATTTTGTTGTGGGGAGAGATATTGTATGGTCAATGTTTATGAGTTTGTATAGTTTAGATAGAGTTTTAGTGGGTGTTGAGAGTTTTAGTATTGTGTCTGCTAGTGTTGAATTTCCGATGTAGTCTATTATTTAGTCTCTGTTGTTGGAGGATGGGGTAGAGGATTTTTCGCCGTTCATTTATTTCACGTGGGAATTGGTCATTTAGTCCGTAGTGTGTGCCCTTAAGTTCCTTTCCCTTGCTTTTGATGAGTACTTTGTGCTTGAAATGTTCCAGTTTTGCGATGATGGGTCGGGGTGCTTTATTGGAATGAGATCCGAGAAGGTGGACACGGTGGAAGGTGATCTGGTTAACGGTAGCGGGTGGGAGTTTGAGTTGTTTTTCCATGAAGTCTTTCAGCAGGTTTTTTCGGGGTTGTCGTTCGGGTGTTCGGGAATGCCGGAGAAGATCAGGTTGTCGTGCATGCTTCTAGTTTGAATGTCCAGGATAGTTTCTTTCATGATTTTGTTGTCTTTTGTGACGGAGTTAATTTTTTCAGTTAGTGAGTTGACGGAAGTTTGAAGTGAGTTATCTGACTGTTCAAGTTTTTCAATGTGGTTGTATGCATATTCCAGGCTGGCGCGGAGCTCTTTTATTTCGTCATGTAATGTAACCAGTAAATCCAGTTTGTTATTGATTGATTGGAGTACACTGACCTCAATGTCGGTTGTTTGGAGATCACTGGTGTCCGTGGATGAAGTTTTTTTCCGTTTGTTTCGGTTTGAGGGGTCTTGTTGTGGAGTGTCGGTAGCTGAATCCATGTTCTGTTTGCTGTAGAAGTGGTCGATGTAGGCTTCCAGGTCGGCTCTATCCTCCCACGTGAGAGAAGAATTATTCCGGTTTATGATGTACGGTCTGGGATGTAGAATATTATGTGTTTTGGTAGGGAAAAAAGGAGTCCCGGTGTTTTGTTTTCGTGGTTTGTTTTTGTGGTCTCAGTGACTGCGCGTCGCCATGTTGGATCTCACCTCGATGCTACGTCTCGCGATACTCACAGCGCCATCCACCTCACACTTTGAAGTTACTTTAGTAATTATTGGTTTAGTTACATTTGTGGTCATTTACGGCATGTTTACGAGTCCTTTGTGTTTTTTCAGTCAAATACATGTATGCACAAAGTATTAATATTACTCGCTGTGTGTTTTTCCCGGACTTTTGATAGTTTGCTAAAATAGATAAACACTGTTATGAAAGAAATACAAAAATATAGGCCTACTGGAGGTGGGCTTTTTATTATTTTTGAAATTAATTTAATTATATCCTCAACAAAAGAACAAAGAAGATGTTGGGATTTACTTAGGTGGTGATGATTGACAACTAAAGCAGAACCACCCTTGGATGCTGACGTAGCTGATTGATAACTAACGGGAGGGAAAGTTAGGGGAGAACTCAGTGACAGATTAAAATGCAGCTCCCATGATATCAAATCCAAGCCCTCTATGGATTTAAATTTTTTCATTTGTGACTTGATGCACGGCTCACTTGAATGAATGAATGAAACATTTATTGCCCCTAGAGGAATTGGCTTTGAACCGAGAGCAAAAAAGACATCAAACCCATATACAGGACAGCACATGAAAAAAAAGTCAGTCAAAATATATACAATTAAAAACCATCATTTAAGCCACTTTAAATCTGAGATGCATCTAGAATGTCATGTGTGATGGAATTTGGTGACAGACCCTAACCCTATCCTTAACAGATTTGCCTGATGAAATCTGGTGTAAACATAAAAGTTTAAGTAACTTCTTCAGTAACTGGTGAAAAAACTGACAGATCAATTTTTAATATATCTTTTCTATGATGGCTGAAGTCTATAGGTTATAAAAGAAAACCTCATTGGGAAGGTTGCGTTACACCATTTGAATTTTAGTTTCTTCTCACACATAACTTCAATCTGCTCACTATGCAGCAGTTCTATCATTAACTTTACACACTGACTTGCCCCAAAACCGTCTTCCCTCTTTTATTTCTAATTTAATTCTACAATTCATTAAGCAAAATTGTAGAATGGTAGAAAATTCTTTAGCAGAGTGTGATAGTAGTTCCCCCCTCCCCCACATTTTTTCACCCACAATTCAGGTTTTCACTACAGCAGGTGAGTTGTGTGTGGTGGAGACAATTCCAAGAAATTACAAAATTTTACCAGCACCAACCAGAAAGAATGTTTCTTTGACGTACGTGATCATCAGAATGTCTACAGACACTAATTGCGAAAGAGGTAGATTTGACAGCCGGATAAAATTAAATACAATTTTTAAATTGGTTGTCAAATATTGTGTGGCAGCTGATAATGTTCACCCCAACTAAAGTGCGAGTAGTTTAAAGTTTTTTTTGGCTTGTCAAGCAAACAAGTGCTGTGGCTACATGCGACAAAGTAGCACAATTTTTTTTATTATTTTAACATTATTAGACATTGTGAAGTACATTTCAGTGAGGACCACAATCTGTTTCAGCATAATGTATTATGAAACAAAGATTGTATTGTGGCATAATGTTAGAAGACATACAGTACATGTGAGGGCACTCACTGTTTCTGCTCAGTAAGGCATGGCACACATTAAAAGATTTTTAAAATCACTTTCTGTGTATTTGTTTTCCATTGCTAGTCTCTCAGTGAATAACTTGGGATGCTGGGTAGTTTTGTTGCTACTCCAGTCTTTTACGTTAACTGTGTTTTCTGGGTCCCCTGGATAATTTTGGTTTTGAGTCAGCTACATGGCAGCAGTGGTTTAGTTCATCGATCTACAATCCTACAATTCACTTAGCAGACGCTTTTATCCAAAGCGATGTACATCAGAGAGTAAGTACAACTCAAGCAAGGATCTAGAAAAAAGGGACCAATGTCAGTAAGAGCAAACGATCAGCTTTGAGTCCGATTGGACACAGGTGCTGACAGGCATTGCACAAAGTAAGCACAAATGGCTCCATGTTTGTTCAATTGTTTTAAATATCTGTTTTTTCTCATTCTCTCTCCCTCTCTCTTTGTCTTTTTTTCTCTTGTCATCACTCCAGCTCTCCCATTTCAACCCATTCCTATCTTCTATGCAGCATAAAGAATAAAAAGGAGAGATATCCACATTACACTGACATAGATCCAGAGCCATCATGCCGCGCTGCAAAGTTAACCTCAGCACCATGATTTTCCTGGTGATCCTGCAGGGTGCAGCGGTGGTCCTCTTTTGTGGCTGGTACATGGAGCTGAGTCCCTGCAGCCCTGCGCCTTCAAATGGCAAAGTTCACGTTCTTCTGCTGTCGTCATGGCGATCAGGCTCATCCTTCCTCGGTCAGGTGTTCAGCCAACACCCATCAGTGTACTACCTCATGGAGCCCGCTTGGCATGTGTGGACCAGACTACAGAAACCGGGTGCACGGTTGCTTCGGATGGCCGTAAGAGATTTGTTACGGAGCGTCTTCCAGTGTGACCTCTCTGTGATGGAGGCCTATCTGCCAGAGAATCACAATGTGTCCACCTTGTTTATGTGGTCTCACAGCCGAGCCCTGTGCTCGCCACCGGCCTGTCCTCTCACGCCACGTACCGAGTTCAGCAACCAGACTTGGTGCAAGCAGGCGTGTGATGCCCGGGGCCTCCAATGGGCGCAGGACGCCTGTAGCACTTACAGCCACGTGGTGTTAAAAGAAGTGAGGTTCTTTGAACTGGAATCCCTCTACCCACTCTTGCAGGACCCAAGCCTGGATCTCCGCATCATCCACCTGGTCCGAGACCCCCGTGCAGTTTTGAAATCTAGAGAGGAAGCAGCCAAAGCCCTCATGAGAGATAATGCTGTTGTGTTAGAGCAAAGAACCATACCAGCAGCGGAGGTGCAGTATCAAGTCATGCGGGAGATCTGCCGCAGCCATGTGCGTATCAACGAGAGAGCCATCCTGAAGCCCCCCCCTTTTCTTGAAGGTCGCTACAAAATGGTCCGCTATGAAGATGTTGCCCGCAACCCACTCAAGGAGATAAATGCCATTTATGAGTTTGTAGGTCTGGAGATGACTAAAGAGTTGGAGGAGTGGATCTTTCGTGTGACACACGGAAAAGGCAAAGGCACCAAGAAAGAGGCTTTCAAAATTACATCAAGAAATGCTGCTGATGTCTCCCAGGCTTGGCGTAGCATACTCCCGCACAACAAAGTCAAACGAGTCCAGGAGGTGTGTAAAGGAGCCATGTCACTGCTCGGGTACAGAACAGTTTACAGTGAGAAAGAACAGAAGAGCCTGGACATAGACCTTCTCGTGCCACAAGAACCATACCAGTTCAGCTGGCTGCCAACTAAAACAGAGCATCCAGGAACCAGTTAAAAAAAGAATGACAAAGACATTAACACAACATTAAGAGACGATATTAGAGGGAAGTCTTTGTTCTTAAAGAGTGTTGAGGGTCATAGAAACATGGGCGTAAAGTAAAATTGAGTTGTGACAAATATGAGGCCTTACCTGATTCAGATTTTCATCAGTCAAATCTGATTCGCTGGTTGCTATAAAACTTTAAAAGAGCCCATATTATGCCCTTTTTGGGGTTCATATATTTAATCTATGTACCTACTAAAGTATGTTCACAATAGATAAACTTCGAAAAAAGTGTCTGTTTTCATGTACTGCTGCTCCATGCACCGGCTCGCTTCTGACTCTCTCTAAGGCTCTGAAGTGTCCACGTTCAGAGTCCCCACGTGTGCCAAGTCTGATCTGATTGGTCGGCCTGTCGGCTCTGCCGTAATTGGTCAGTTGCTCAGCACGGTTCTCGGAAATGTCCCGCCTCTTTTACCATATTGGGAATGCAGCCACTGGCTCCGTCCGAGGAGAGCATAAACATTAGCACCTTAGCACTACTGTGCTACCGCAGAGTACAGCATATCATGGGCGTGCTACAGAAGTTAACTGGCGTGCAACATGAGTTGCTGGGCTTGCCACAACGAGCCAATGGGCTTAGATCAGTGATGTCACACTGACAATGATGTCGGACTGACAAATTTTTATCGAGGGGGGCTAGAATCGAGTGTTACTTGCGGCTAATGCTACAGCTAACAGGAGGACATAGGAGAAGCCGGGTTTCCGCGGACTTTGAATTTTTGCACATAGATGTGCCTAAACATACACAGGACACTTGGAAAACACACTAAAGAGCATATAAAACCAGAAAAAGCATAATATGGGACCTTTAATATTGTTTCCTTTTTTTATTAGTCCAGAGCAACACTAAACTCCAGTATCACCCCTCAGCACTCTCATGTTTCTACCTGTTAGTTGACATTAATCTCAGTTTTCCTTAAGGGTCTGACTGCTGGAACTTTAAACATTTCCAGCTGAGTTTATGAGCTAAAGTTAGCAGCAGCTTAGATTGCAGCCCCTCATAATATGAGAAATGCAGATTTTTAACTTGAAATGGCTGTTTTTTGTCTGGTCATAAGCAGCAGGTTAGTTTGTTTTAGAAAGGAGAATAATTCAGATGATTCTGATAAACATTTGCTGGAGGAGCTGCGTGTGTAAATGCAGACATCCACACTTTTCACTCAGACTTTATCTGGACTTTCTCCTGCCAGCCCCCTAGAATTTTTTCTTTATAAAGTCTGAGTGCACTGAGCATTGATAAAAAGGCAAATATTTATCTTTTAGTGTTTTGTAGTGGACTCTGTAGCTTTGTCTGCCACACATCTTTCTTTATATGTCACGTCTTTCCTCAGAAGACGTCCCCCCCCCCCCCCTCCTGTTGGACCAGGATAGTGCCCCGCTGTGAGGTTCAATCTGTAGTTGGAGCAGGCTTATATAAGAACATGAATTTAAGAGCACACAATTATGTCACAGTTTGTAAGTGAGGAACCCACAGTCCACATTTGCATGGCTGCACTTAGTTTGGTTGGAAACAGGAGGGAGTTTGAAGATAATTAGCTGCTTTGTGATAACTCTGAATGATGTCATGTCACAAAGATAAACCTGTTAAATAGCTTCCAATTGTGTGTGCACAGTGGGATGTGCCCACATTCAAAACACAAATGTATTTGAACCAAACAGTCACGTCAATTCACTTCATTTTATGCACCTTCCTTGTGTCACCTTAAGACCTGATGCTTTTTTCAGAGAAGGAGCAGCCACTCTGAGGTCAGTGGAATCACTGTTACAGGATCTCTGTTAATGTTATGTTTGTTAATGCTTCATCTGGGATGGTTGTGTATGGGGTTGTGATTGTTCAAGGACGACACTACAGGTGCCTTGGTAGAACCCCATCAGTGACTGTCCAAATGATCCTGAAGGCCTAGCAGGATCATCTGTTGTCCACATGTGAGTAGGTTTTTGTGGTTTCTTCTACTCCACCCCACATCTTGAATACCCTCAACAAAACCAGAGCCCTTAGTCAAAGAGTGCAGCCTGCACAGGTGTGACCACATGCTACACTCTGTTTTAGGGTGTCTTGAATATTGTGGGGTACTGTGACCAGAAACACAGTAGGGACACTCAGACGAAGAAGCAGGCACACGATGAGGCTACATCCGAGCGGGTCACCAGGTCATGCCAAACAATACACCTAATATGTGCTAAATACCTGCCACAGCCTCAAGATCCTACACACAAGATATGTGATGGTATTCCATAGAGGACTGGAACACCGGCTCTTTTCTGCTCAGGGCAGCAGATAAATGACAGTCAATCTAAGTAATAGATCTTTTCCTTGTACATTTGCCAAGACCCAGCTCTTTCTCTTTAGTGGAGGTCTAAAAAAAATGCTACTAATCACACACAGCTGTGCCTTAAATAGGATACCTACCATTACTAAAGGTGTGTGTTTTAAATTTTTAACATTGTCCGTCGTGTTGGGGACATTCCACATACATGATTTGGATTATGTAGATGGGTCAAGATAGTCTCAACACAATAAAGACAAATAAATGAAGTAAAGTTTAGACTTTTAAAGAGCCAAATTGATTTCTTTTTATAGTAATATTTTAGATTCTTTGACTGATTTATGTTTCTCCAGCGATTTAATTATACTTGTATTCATGGTACCTTTGGAGCCGTCTCAGCACTGTTCTGTTTTCTTTATTTAACATGATGTGATAAACTCCTTTGTTTACTCAGTACAGTGCTTTCCCATAGTTTTTCCCCATCAAAACACATTTAAAAGACACATTAATTTGGTATGCATTCTTACAAATTACGGTGAACTTAGTTTTTCGGTGTGATTGAACTTTTCATTTGTATCTCGGACAGATTATGTAGTATATAGAACAGGGCACATCACTGGAGGAGTTGCATCTGGATTAGCTCTGCAGGAAACTCAAAACAGGTCCTCTCATGGACAGGACCACATACTCCGAGCAGCTGGCATGAGGAGAACAGCACTACAGCAAAAGCAACATGAACAATGGGACTAATCATTTGACCATACATAAATATAATACATGCACTAGGGGTCATGAGTGTTAGGGTGTAATATAACCAGCTCATAGTGAAGACTTGGCTGCTTTGGGCTTTTTGAAAAACACTGTTACACAGCATTTCTGCACAGCTTATTTTTTAGCTGATTAGTGAACAGCTGATGACACAGAGTGCATTAAAAAGACAAACATAAGACTGTTGCTAAGAGTAAGTAAAGCTGAAGATGAGCATCTGGTTCTGTTTTCTGTGTGTCTGCTGGATACATATGGAGTCAGGGGGAACAGAGTGTTCACTGAGTACATTGTGTTCTCTCAGTTGGTGTGTGTGAGTATGCGTTTGTGGCGTTTTTTTTTAAAAAAAGGGAGAAGCAGAAATGTATTACTGATTCAATGGTGGATGGAGTGCCTTTCAAAAAGTCGTTTCTGATTTCATGAGGTGCATGAACTATGACCATGTGTCCCTTTGCAATGTGAAAGATTCTATTTGTGTTCTGTCTTCTGTTTGCATTCATATGAAGAGTTGACCGTGTCAGTGCCTTACAGAGAGGGTACAGCTCACTGACCTGACTGTATTTATCTGAAAATCTGAAAGAAACTACATGGTACTAATGGAAGCAATAAATATTTACTTGTTACCTTTGGCTGTCTTTGTTGGGTTTCTTTTAACTAAGAGTTACGTGTGGATTCTTTACATCTGGAAAAAAAAATACTCAAGATCTTTCCAACTGGACATAATTTATGTTTGTGCACCATCTGCTGGCTACCAAACAGTATGAAACAGAATTTAAACTCCTTGTCTAATTATCTGTCAGCTCCAAATAAAAAAGGCAGGAGCCTTTTAGAAATTGTTTTATATAAGGTTATCATACGAAGGGTGTTATATGATAAACCATTTAATAGCAGTCATTTGTTTTTTAAATCCAGTGGAATTAAAAATGTAAGACAGTAACCGCAGCAGTTAGTTTTGCTGCTCACCACAACAGCTGTACTGGGGAAGATGAAGACAGCCTCATGTTACTCCCTTACACCTGATACACTTGGAATACCTGTTTGTTACATATCGCAGACATAGAAGAAGCATATGTTGTTCCTAGATCCAACCTCAGGCCTCCCGAACAACTAGTGCTAGTGTTCCTGCATTAAAGGCCTGTAAAGGACAAAATCCTCCTGCTCCCCTGAAGACAACCATGTGACAAAGTCTGACCTTCCCCTGAAGAACTGATGGTCTCAAAGGAATGTCATGTAAATGGTAAATGGACTTGAGCTTGTATAGTGATTTACTAGTCTTCAGACTAATCAAAGTGCTCTTACACTGCAGGTCACACCTACAGTACCCATTCAAACAATGATGGCAGAGGTTGCTTTGTAAAGAGACCATCAGAAGTAACTAATCCCATTCATACACATTCGTACGCCACAAACAAAGCAACAAGAGCAACTTGGACATCAGACTTGGCTGCGGGAGCTGGGCATCAAACCCCTGACCTACCTGTTAAGGGACGACCGACCGAGCCACAGCCGCCATAATGTAGTAGAGTGTCTGTAAGAAGACGTCTATAATAAGACATATTCTTTAGTTTCCTAAGTAAAGCCAGTGCAGATGTATCTTAAACTTGCATTTTTTTTTTATTTTTCAGTTAGTGCTCAAATGTTGGCTAAAACAAAGTTAGATTAAACAAAACCAGATGGGAAAATGATCCTCCTTCTCAATTGATTTTTTTACAACAGCAAACTATTTCCAAATTAGCTGATGTTCTCAATAGCCGGTTTAATTCTCTTCAATTCAGTAACAAGAACATTAAAATAGTTTCTCCTGTTGCTTTAAATTCACTTTAATGTCCTCCTGCTTTTTTGTTTGAAAGATATATTTTGGGGCCTTTTTGCGTTTATTAGATAGGACACACATGAAGAAAGAGACAGGACATGAAAGGAGAGAGAGGGGGATGACATGCAAAGAACAGAGGTCAGATTCGAATCCACAGCCACTGCGACGAGGACTATGGCCTCTGTACATGTGGTGCACAACATAACCCCTAGGCCATCTGGCACTCCATAATGTCCTCTTGCTTTGACTTGTGTCATTTTTGTACTCTGTTTCCCATATTACTACTACAGTGGTAGATACAAGGTATGTGCTTACCGCCAACAATCAATCAATTTTTATTTGTATAGCGTCAACTCATAACAAGTGTTATCTCGAGACACACAAAAGGCAGGTAAAATATCTTACGCTTTGTCTGTTAACATTACAAAAGAGCAGGTAAAAAGACCTTACTTATTGCTATGTTACAAAGATCCGGCCAATCCATCATGAGCACTTTAGCAAAGCAGCAAAAGTTACAGTGGTAAGAAAAAACTGCCTTATTAAAAGGCAGAAATCTTCAGCCGGATCCCCGGCTCATGACGAAACAGCCTTCACAGGCCTAGACTGCGCCAGGCTTGGAAAGGGATAGGGGGAGAGATGGGATAAGATGCAGGAAGAGGGATAGGGAGCAAGGGGGTGGGGGGAGGCAAACCGTCCATCAACAATCCGGTGGGGAGGGGGGGGGGGGTCGATCAACGATCTTGAGGAGCCTAAGAGAGCTGAAGAGCTCTCAGGAAAGTAGGTGGTTAGTGACTGAGATTTACAGATAGATACGTGCAGTAATATGATGTACTGTATATGCACAGAGAGAAAGAGGAGCTCAAGGTGACAGTTCCCCCGGTAGTCTAGGCCTATTGCAGCATAACTAAGAGCTGGTCTACACCAGCACCAGCCCTAACTATAAGATTTATCAAAAAGGAAAGTTTTAAGTCTATTCTTAAAAATACAGACTGTGTCTGCCTCCCAGACCCCGGCTGGAAGGCGATTCCAGAGGAGAGGAGCCCGATAACTGAAGGCTTTACCTCCCATAGTACACTTAGAGACTGTAGGTACCACAGCAGGCCTGCATTCTGGGACCGTAATGTTCTCGAGGGACGAGCACTAGTAGCTCCTTAAGATAAGATGGTGCCTGGCCATTTAGAGCTTTGTAAGTGAGAAGAAGGATCTTGAATTCTATTCTAGACTGTATAGGGAGCCAGTGCAGAGAAGCTAAGACAGGAGTAATGTGGTCCATTTTCCTAGTTCTAGTCAGTACACGAGCTGCAGGGATCTGGACTAGTTGAAGAGTATTTAGAGACTTACCAGAGCACTCTGACAAAAGAGAATTACAATAATCCAATGAAACAATAAAACAATCTTTGCCGCTCATTCAAATAATATTTTCCAGAAAAGAGAGAACTGAATGGAAATAAATAAATGCAGAGCATGTTCATGTGAGAATCAATTAACATTTGGGCACAAATGAATTAATTGTATGACAATAATTATGTGGTCATGGCTGTTTCACATCAATGACTGAAACCCCCATTTTACTCATCTTCTACACAAACATTTTAATGATATCCAAAGGTGTAAATTATAGCAGCTCTGGATGACTACTGAGTTTGAATATTAGGAAGAGATAAGTTAAGAGAGGAGGTGACTGTTATGATATCTGGTGTTTACCTTTGTGTCCTGAGGGTTAGCAGCTCATGTTAGGACTTGTTCAATAAACTCAACAGATTAAAGTTTGCTTGAGGAGATCCTCTCTGTCAGCAATGAGTTTAGGCCTCCCACTAGAAACTTCCCCCAGTCTTTCTTCCTTTTATCTATTTTAACTTTGACATGTTTGGTGAATGTATCAGTGTATAAGCTTTGCCAGAGGTGTGGATGGTCTCCCTACTCCTAATCTGACTCTAAAATAATTTTTCTCTTTCATTTTTATCTATTTATGATTGAGCATTAAAAAAAAAACATGCAAACAACAATGATTCTATATTTTCTGTAATATCTCATTTTTTTCTTTTTGAACTAGTCCATGATCAAAAAGGGTGTACAGGATGAAGGGAAAAAACATATCCAGTCCTATCCCTTTTTTCTTTGAACCTTTAAAAATTAATCCAAGGCCAAAACTTTCAAAATAAAGTCAAAGAAAACAAAATAACTAGCTAAGTAACAAAAGCAAAAACTAATATCATATATTACGCTCATTAATTGGTACAGAGCTTATATCTGTTATTTTTCTCATTTATTCTACTATATCTGATGAATATGTGATTCTTGAAAATGTGTTCCATAAATGAACCCCCTTTGTTGCGTGTTCATTTCATGAGACCAAAGAAAGATGTTTTTATAATTCACAGGTTGTATATCGTTAAATTCCCTTACCTTCCATATGAATCTTCACTGTTTAAGTGTTGTTTCTCTCCTGAGTCCGTCTTCCTGGGGACATTAATTTTGAAGAATGTGAAGGAAGCCAATTGTATTTATCATGTAATCAACTTCACTTTAGCAGCAAATCTTGTGATCCATTTTAGTCTTATTTTACAAAGTAAATCTCAGGAAGCAGTATTTTCCTGGGGATACAGCAGAGGGCAGTAGTGGGGCTAGGCAAAAATAATTGGGGGGCCCTCCAACCGGCGTTCATCACTAGTCTATGTCTGCCAGAGTCCCTACGCTTACTCCTCTTCTTTTTTTCCCTCTTTCTTTTTTCTCTCCCATAGACGGATAATTCCTCTTCATTTTTCTTGGTTGACTTTCATTGATAAACTTTGGTTTTCACAGCAGTAATGCATGCAACGCTTAGCAGGGCAACGAGACTGAGAGTTTGATAGGATGGGTTCATCAGGTTTATTTGACCAGCCCACCTTGAGAGAGGGGCTTCTGGCTACGTGAGGATGCTATAGGATGAAGATTTCAATTTTTTCCTGTGGCTTTTTAACAAAATCGTGCCCCACGTCGACATTCTGTACCAGAAGCTCCAGAAGAAGGACGTCGATGCTGTCTCCATCAAACGTGCCATCGAGAGCTTCACAAGCAGGCCATAAGGCAAGATTAAACTAATATTATTCGATCCTTCTCAAAGCAGAGTTTGTCATGAGAACATGTATATACATTAGGAATTACATTCTTTTCATAATATATGGCCAGTGGTGTAATCTAGCTGTCATGATTTGGTTTTGTATTTTGTATAATTTCAGTGTTTCATTATTTCCTAGTGTTGTTTGTTTCCCTTGAGTTAATGTTTCCTAGTGTAGTCTTTAGTGTTTCCTGGGTTCTTTTGTAATTTCTTCTCCTTGTGTGTCTCTGTGTTCTATTGTGTTTTGTTACATTCTTGAGTTCTCTGTGTTTCATGATTTAGATTACAGTTTTTGGATCTTTGTGGAGTTTTTGTTTAACATTTTGAAAGTAAGTTTTTTTTGGGCCTTTTGCCTTCTTTAAATAAATATTTTTGTTAGATCTGCATCTGGGTCCTCCTCTTAATGTTTTCCCGTTCATGACACTAGCTTGCTTTGAACTGGGCTGAACATCCTGGTTAGGTGAGACACAAAGGATTATTCAACTTCCAAATGCAGGGTGTACAGTGGCAGCTTCATATGGTTTTTACATCAATGTTGAGGCTCTGTCTTTAAAAGCATCCCATAGACAGAACTCTCTCTTTAGTCAGAATAAAGTTGATTTTGAAATCTAATTTAAAGTGCTTTCTAGCCTTATTTAAAAAAAGACAAAATATGATCTCTTTCTTATGTATGATTATATTAGTTATACTGTTTGTCACCATTATTATTGTTTGGAGGTATGGTGGACTTTAAAGGTAGTGTCTGTGTCTTGAGTGCTTCTCTTGCATGTACAGGCACATGTAAAACTCCCTGCCATGGTCGATCCTGATTTAGTACCACATTTTTAATTTAATTAATCCAATACAGTGTTTCCCACAGAATGTCGCTGTTGGGCGATGGAGTTGGCGGGGGATAATTAGGTTTGGATAAGTATCATCATATGCAGTTGCGAGTCTCTAAAAAGTTAACAACAACGTAATAGCATCACTTGTGAGGCACATAGCAACCGTCTCCCTGTAATTGACAACTATTGCTATCATTTTAATAGACATTGTGATTTATTTATAATAAAGGTCATGATTAAATTTTGCATTGCAATTTTCATTTTTACTTATAAAACAAGTAATATCTTGATGTTGGGACATTTTTGCTCATCAGCATCAGCTCTATCTCCCTCTTGCACTCTCCTTCCCTTGCTCTACCTCTCAGATGTTGTTGAATGATAAAGTAAAACTCCAAATGCTAGAGAGACATTGATTTATCTGCTATGTCTGATTGGACGGTCAGACACCTTTGAGACAGAAAGAAATAGAAAGAAGTTACAGGCTAGCAAACTGACAAAAGACAGTTTAAAATGTATCAGTAAACTTCATCATTCTTTAGAGTTTTATTTTCTTTATAAGCTGCACAATTATTTTGTGCCTGAATTTAGCACCTTCAGCAACCCTCATGTCTTGGCCTATGCTTGGTCTAAAACTGTACAATTTAAGGTGACATTTCAAACTCACCACTGCTCTTCAAATACTGCTGCTCACAGTCAGCTGGAGTGTGAGCAGTCCCCTTTCCAACTTTGGTTGGCATTGCCCCGAAAAACTTTTCTTCCAGCATTTCATTATTCTGACATTGATAGCTCTGTGTAGTGTCTGAACATTCTGTTTACATCACATGACACAATTAGCCAATCCAATTTTGTAAACAGAATGTATTGCTTTCTGACAGGCTGTAGGGGGCCAATGGCTAGCAGTGTATGTTATACTTGGCCACTGATTTTTGACTGTCTTTTCTTTGTTATATATTAAGAAGAAGTTTATGACGTGGCTATTTATGTTGGATGATTAACTACTGATACTACAGGGCCTCTCTGGAGTTTGCATGGTTTCTCTGTGCATGTGTGGATTCTCTTTAGGTACTCTGGCTTCCTCCCACAGTCCATGACATACTCAATAGGTCAGCTGGTGACTTTTAAAATTTCCCATAGGTGTGAATGTGAGTATGGCTGGTTGTCTGTTCTGTGATTGACTGTCGAACAGTCCAGGATGTACCCCGCTTACTGCCCAATGACAGCTGGGATCGGCTACAGCCCTCTGCGACTCCGAACAGGAAAAGCTGTATACATAATGGATAGATGGATCTGATAGATGAGTCTCCTTGGTTGTACTAAATAGAATTTTACATTTAATTTAACAGAATAGTAGAATATTCTTCACCATTGTGCGATAGAAGATCCAGACATTTCCTCGAAGATTGCATGATTACACTGACACCAACAATTGATGCAAAAACAGTTGACGCATTACCCAGAGGGGTGACATAAGAGTGTTTCTGTCAAGCTTGTGCTCATCAGAATGTCCCCAGATGAATTGGTGGTTGTGTCAAGACAGATACGGTTAATTAAACTGTAATATTAGGTAATCAAAGATTTCAGCAAAGAAAGAGCCCATTTAATTCTATTTGAGGGAAACACCCAAGGTAAAGTTTCAGTCCTTAAGCAAACAAGTTCTGTGGATACATGTAAATCCTGGCTTTGGTTGTGTGTTGCTTTTAACACAGAGCCGTATGAGGATTCTCAACAAAGATTACAAAGAAGAGTGATGTTAGGGTAGTTTGCTACCAACGTCCTGTTCTGCATGACATCTATCCTCCTCAGATAAAAATGGGTCAGCTCCATAGCTAATACCCAGGTCAGCCTGTATCTCTCCTACTGCTCATAGACGTTAGCCACAACAGAGTCACTGGGAAGCCACACCTCAGAAATTTTAGCCTGACAGCCACCAGCCACCTGCAAGTTAATCGGGTATCCCACAACATTAAAGGACTTTCTTTTCTTTGTTATATATTAAGAAGAAGTTTATGACGTGGCTATTTATGTTGGATGATTAACTACTGATTTAGAAACTAAGTGGTACAACTGAAAGCAATAAATATCTCATTTAAACTGTTGCTGTTTTTATGTGTTGGTTTAAACTGAGAGCATTTGGATACTCTACATGTGTAAAATAAGTTAAATAAATTAAAAGGACAAGATATTAAAAGTCCTACATCACTCATTTTTGGGTGCTATGTGCTAGATGATAGCTTGGTGGTGTAGTAGTTAGTGGTTGCCTCACAGCGAGCAGGTTCCTGGTGCAGATCCCGGTCTGACAGGGCCTCTCTGGAGTTTGCATGGTTTCTCTGTGCATGCGTGGGTTCTCTTCAGGTACTCCGGCTTCCTCCCACAGTCCATGACATACTCAATAAGTCAGCTGGTGACTTTTAAAATTGCCCAGAGGTGTGAATGTGAGTATGGCTGGTTGTCTGTTCTGTGATTGACTGTGGAACAGTCCAGGATGTACCCCGCTTACTGCCCAATGACAGCTGGGATCGGCTACAGCCCTCTGCGACTCCGAACAGGAAAAGCTGTATACATAATGGATAGATGGATCTGATAGATGAGTCTCCTTGGTTGTACTAAATAGAATTTTACATTTAATTTAACAGAATAGTAGAATATTCTTCACCATTGTGCGATAGAAGATCCAGACATTTCCTCGAAGATTGCATGATTACACTGACACCAACAATTGATGCAAAAACAGTTGACGCATTACCCGGAGGGGTGACATAAGAGTGTTTCTGTCAAGCTTGTGCTCATCAGAATGTCCCCAGATGAATTGGTGGTTGTGTCAAGACAGATACTGTTAATTAAACTGTGATATTAGGTAATCAAATATGGCAGTAAACAAAGAGTCCATTTAATTCTATTTGTGGGAAACACCCAAGGTAAAGTTTCAGTCCTTAAGCAAACAAGTTCTGTGGATACATGTAAATCCTGGCTTTGGTTTTGTTTTGCTTTTAACACAGAGCCGTATGAGGATTCTCAACAAAGATTACAAAGAAGAGTGATGTTAGGGTAGTTTGCTACCAACGTCCTGTTCTGCATGACATCTATCCTCCTCAGATAAAAATGGGTCAGCTCCATAGCTAATACCCAGGTCAGCCTGTATCTCTCCTACTGCTCATAGACATTAGCCACAACAGAGTCACTGGGAAGCCACACCTCAGAAATTTTAGCCTGACAGCCACCAGCCACCTGCAAGTTAATCGGGTATCCCACAACATTAAAGGGATACTTCACCCGTTGAAACATGAATCTGTACTGACATTGGGTCATACATGTAGTAGAAATGTGAAATAAATTTTGAAGTTGGTGCCTTCTTGGCCGAGAAAAGGCAGAAAGTGTCTTTTTGGCTCATGTTGATGAAAGACACCTAATCCCAGAATGCAGAGCACCGCAGGCCACTCCCACTAAGGTCCTCTAGTTCAGAATCAGAAATACTTTATTAATCCCAGAGGGGAATTAGATCATCACAGTTTCTCCAAAATATACAATATAGCAGTAGAAATATAGTAATAAAAACATTTACAGACATATTTACTTCAACACATACGGCCATTTCCTCAACTGATTCAGAGATTTCTTCTAGAAGGAATTGGTATTTTGGAAATTTCTGACAGAAAACAGACTCTATGTCTGTGTCCACAGGCAAACAGTGAGAGCACCGACACTACCAGTCCGCCCCAGCTAGAGGCCCGGGCGGCCAGCAATATAACAATATAGCCGCGAGATGGTTGCTGCCCACAGGCCGGTCTTGTGTCCCGGCCAGTGGCCATCAGTGGCCCCGGCGGCTGGCTGGCGGCGTCAGCGGCAGGCGGCCAAAAGACAAGACCAGCCTGTCGGCAGCAGCCGTTTCGTCGCTATATTTAAATTTTTTCCCCATTATCAGCGTTCTCTTTATAGAGCCTGTTAGCATAGCTACCAAGCAATATGGCGGATGTTAAGTTTTAATTCTGGGAGTGAGTTCCCACCCACTGATCTGTGATTGGTCTGTAGCTTCAGTGGTCGAAAATTTGAGGAACGAGCATTGTAGTTTCACCCGGCTAACTGGAACAGCTTCCAGTGATGCGAAAATCGTCATTTTGCGTCACTGGAAGCTCCTTTTCAGACTCAGAAATACAAAGATTTCTTGTCTCAGGGGAAAATGAGGGCGGGATGCATGACCATTCAAAAATACTATCAGGTTTCTAATGATACAAAGCTTAATGCAAATGGGTGAAGTATCCCTTTAAACTGGTTAACATGGTCATGAATAACACAACATAGGGCTTTATTTTTAAAAAGTTTCGAAATGTTATTTCGGTCACTTATTTCATCCCTTTAATAATACTAGTGTTGTATTTTATATCGTTGAAAAGCTTGATTAGTCACCTTTACAACGAGGTATAACTTGTAAGGATCGTGCATTCGTGGAATGAGCAACACAGCTAAACGTGTGGGTAGCGGCCAAAAAAAATGTGCCAAGGGGCGTTGTGGCGCAGTGGTTACTGCGCGCGCCTCATGTATGGAGGCTATGGTCCTCAATAAGGGCGGCCTGGGTTCAAGTCCAGCCTGTGGCTCCTTTCCCGTATGTCATTCCCTATTCTCTCTCCCTCATTTCCAGCTTGATCCACTGTCCTATCGCTCCATAATGGCACAAAAAGCCCAAAAATAAATCCAAATACAACAAGTTACAGGCTAGTAAACTGACAAAAGACAGTTTAAAATGTATCAATAAGATTCATCATTCTTTAGAGTTTTATTTTCTTTACAAGCTGCACAATTATTTTGTGCCTGATTTTACCACCTTCAGCAACCCTCATTTCTTGGCTTACGTTTGGTCTAAAACTGTACAATTTAAGGTGACATTTCAAACTTACCACTGCTCTTCAAATACTGCTGCTCACAGTCAGCTGGAGTGTGAGCAGTCCCCTTTCCAACTTTGGTTGGACTTTCCTTTCTTTGTTATATATTAAGAAGTTTATGACGTGGCTATTTATGTTGGATGATTAACTACTAATTTAGAAACTAAGTGGTACAACTGAAAGCAATAAATATCTCATTTAAACTGTTGCTGTTTTTATGTGTTGGTTTAAACTGAGAGCATTTGGATACTCTACATGTGTAAAATAAGTTAAATGAATTAAAAGGACAAGGTATTAAAAGTCCTACATCACTCATTTTTGGGTGCTATGTGCTAGATGATAGCTTGGTGGTGTAGTAGTTAGTGGTTGCCTCACAGCGAGCAGGTTCCTGGTGCAGATCCCGGTCTGACAGGGCCTCTCTGGAGTTTGCATGGTTTCTCTGTGCATGCGTGGATTCTCTTCAGGTACTCCGGCTTCCTCCCACAGTCCATGACATACTCAATAGGTCAGCTGGTGACTTTTAAAATTGCCCAGAGGTGTGAATGTGAGTATGGCTGGTTGTCTGTTCTGTGATTGACTGTGGAACAGTCCAGGATGTACCCCGCTTACTGCCCAATGACAGCTGGGATCGGCTACAGCCCTCTGCGACTCCGAACAGGAAAAGCTGTATACATAATGGATAGATGGATCTGATAGATGAGTCTCCTTGGTTGTACTAAATAGAATTTTACATTTAATTTAACAGAATAGTAGAATATTCTTCACCATTGTGCATTAGAAGATAATTTATCTTATCATTTCCTGGAAGATTGCATGATTACACTGACACCAACAATTGATGCAAAAACAGTTGACGCATTACCCAGAGGGGTGACGTAAGAGTGTTTCTGTCAAGCTTGTGCTCATCAGAATGTCCCCAGATGAATTGGTGGTTGTGTCAAGTCAGATAATTAATTAATTAAGTTAATTAAACTGTGCTATTAGGTAATCAAATGCGGTGGCAGTGGCTCAGTCTGTAGGGACTTGGGTTGGGAACCGGAGAGTCGCTGGTTCAAGTCCCGGTGTGGACCAAATATGGAAGTTGGTCTGGTAGCTGGAGAGGTGCCAGATCACCTCCAGAGCACTGCCGAGGTGCCCTTGAGCAAGACACCAAACCCCCTCCCCACCATCAGCTCAGGAGCGCCCGCTGCAGGTGGCTACGTCACTCTGACATCTCTCCATTAGTACATGTCCATAGGATCCTGTTTCTGTGTGTGTATTTCAGCCTGTGTGTGTTCATGACTTACAGAGTGTAAAAACTGAAATTTCCCCTTGTGGGGATCAATAAAGTAAATCTTAAATCTTAATCTTAAATATGGCAGCAAACAAAGAGCCCATTTAATTCTATTTGTGGGAAACACCCAAGGTAAAGTTTCAGTCCTGAAGCAAACAAGTTCTGTGGATACATATAAATCCTGGCTTTGGTTTTGTGTTGCTTTTAACACAGAGCCGTATGAGGATTCTCAACATCTGGGAGGAAAAAAAAGAGAAAAAGGGCATCCTACAAGTCGTAAATCATTTATTCTTTTGCCATTTTTGGGGCCGAGTCTACTTAGTTGTATGAAATAGAATCTAAAGTTCTTGACAAAGTATCCATATCAGCTGGGAATAAAAAGAGCAAGGAAGGAATTGTTTGTATAATAACTTCAACTTTTTTTTGATGTTTTCTTTTGTGTAAAATTGACGTTATAATGACCACACACTTGACAATAATCCTACAACAATAATGATGCTTGTCACACATGTAAGACTATCATGCTAACTACTACATTAATAAAAAGTATACAAAAGTATATTTCTATGATATTTATTTTGAGGATCGTTAATAACTGGGTTGTCTCAGTATGGATGACAACAGGCTGAAGCTCCAGTCCAGTTTATCACTTCTTCTTTCTATGACAGTAAAATGTAAAGGTTAACAAAGGACATGATTCAGATGTCATGATTCAAACTTTAAGAATTTAACTATTCATTGGAGGTAAGTTATAATCATGAACACTATCGGTTTTACACCAGGAATGATAGATGTTTAATTATTTGTTCGTAGTTCCTTCTTTAATTTTAAATTGTTAACCTCAGGCTTGAATGCCAGCCATCTATTAAATGTTAGACACAAATATGGTTAACCTCAAGCTTCTTTTTCCTTTTGTGAAGTGAATGCCAGATGGATCTAAGCCCATTTTTAAAATGAAGGTAGATTTGTCAACTCATTTTTTCTTTTTCTTTTTTTTAGGGATGTGTTTTGCAACCTGGACCCTGAGACTGTTGAACACCCTAGCTTGGTGTTGATTAAATTTTACTCGATTGCCTTTTTCTTTTCTTTTTTTTGGTACCTGTGAATGAAAGACACACCCACATGGTAGTAAGATAAAAGCTCATGAGGACTGGAGCAGTCTTGCTTGGGCTGGGAGATTTAGCCAGAAGGTTGAGATGCCACACTGACTTCTTCAACATCAGTGAACCAAAGGCAAGTAACTAAAACCTCATTATGTATATTTGTTTTCACTTGTTTTTTCGTCTGTTTGTAGTCTGTTTAACCAAGATTAGGATGCCAGGGATTAAAGCAGAAAAAAATGTTTTGACTGAAAATTCTCAACGTATAAAACAAGTTAAAAAAAACAATTTGAATAGGTGTTTTCTATCTCAGGAATAAAACTGACACATTTTTCTTTTTTGAAGCTCAAGATCTATGCTGACAGATATGAGCTTGCTTCTTTTTAACAAATTTGAATTTATGGCTGCAAGGTAATGACAATGTGAATATGAATGTGAAAGTGCTTGTTTTTGTCACAGAGGATCAGATTGTTATCCTAAGTGTCATGACAACACGTTCCATACAGAAATAAAACTTTGTGTTAAAGCTCAAGATGATTATGATTATGACAGCCAGGTGAATTTTATGCTTATATAAATGAACAGGTGCAGCAGGTGTTCTATACAAAACTTTAAAGAAGTGAAACTCTAGTAAATCTAGTTAGGGGGGTCTGTGGGGATTGTCCCCAGAGGAAAAATCTAGCTATTCTAACATTCAAATGAGGCTTTTTGGAGCATTTTGAGATTAGATCATGATAAATGAGGACCTTGTTTTGAGACGAAATAAGAAACCTACTCTGTTCTTAAACTTAAGCAGCCTAAAGTAGTAGCAACACAGACATACCCTCAAACTATTTACAGAAGTTAGAGTACAAACGTATCAGACTTTAGTCTGGAGTAACAAATGAAAAATAGTTCCTTTACAAAAATGTACCTTTTACAGAATATTATTTATATATTTTTTAATGCATTAATGTGTTCCTCATTTTGTTGTCATTGCTACAGTTGGAGCTAATCCTACTTGAGTTTCTTACATACCTGTAGCTGGACCAGGGCATATAATACAGATATTTTCACAAATAGTGTATTCATCCTATTTTGCATTATAAATCTGAATCTAAGAAGTAACTAGCAAACAAATTTAAGAGTTTGGTAACACTTTATATTAAGGTGCTTGTAATAAGCTCTAATAAGTCACTTATAAGACGTTATAAGACCTTATTAGATTCTTATTAACACAAATAAGTCAATATAAGTGTTAATAGAAGCATAATTAAAACCTTTATTATGTCTTATAAAACACTTATAGGCTCTTATTAGAAACTTATGAACAGTTTATATACCACCATAAACATTAATAAGATGTTTATTAACATTAATAAGACTTTATAAGGAAATATAAATCTTATAAAGATGAATAAATACTTTATTATTCACTTATTAAGAGCTAATAAAGCTCCTCTGCAGGTACTGGATCTAAAGTGGGAACACTAATTATAAAGATTAATAAATACTTTATTATGCACTTATTAAGAGCTAATAAAGCGGGGCACTGTGCTAAGTGTGTGCGCCACCTCCAAGCAGGAAGCTCAGGTTCGAATCTGTGGCCACCTGTGGCTCTTTTCCTGCATGTCATACCCCACTTTCTCTCTGATTTCCGACTCTATCCACTGTCGTATTTCTCCATTAAAGGCACAAAAAGCCCAAAAATAAAACTTAAAAAAAAAAGAAAGAGCTAATAAAGCTACTTTGCAAGTACAGGATCTAAAGTAGGAGAAAAGATAATTATAAAAATACACATGTGCATATACACAGCATTTAGTGATAAGCTTATAAACACTCAAACAGCTCTCTAGGAAAAAAATATTGTTCTAATAGGCCTTTGCAAACAATCACAATTAGTGCAATTAGTACCGAGCATATAAACATATGAAACATTATTTTAATCATAGTGAAAAACCCGAACAATGTATTAAAAAATTAAATATTTTATAAATTAAATTATAAAATAATAAGTACATACACAAAAGTACAACTTAAAATTGTAGGAGTGCAACAATTCCTAGTAGTTTTACATTTATCAAAGAAAAAAAACGATTTAGAAAATGCATAGAAAACAAAAATATATACATTACCTTTTTTTTCTTACAAAAGTATTAACAAACCAAGATAAATGAAACCCCCAACTCAACATTAACTAACTCTGGGTTACTTAAAAATTACCCTTCCCCATTGGCAGCGATTTTCCTGATCTCTTCAGGGCATGGACCTGGTCTTGGATAACCAAATTCATTTGAATGATACCCAGATATTTTCGGGCAAAATCCCCAAGTTTTTATTTTTCTGTGTGCTGCTGCCTGAGCTCATCATATCTCTCAGGGGCAGCGATGGCGAGCTCAGCAATAGGTGAATTTAATGCAACCGTATTGCGGTCTACACCTACCGCCCTGCATGCTGCTGTGATCGATTTCTTTTTTTTGTAAGTCTTCACCACCTTTGCATAGCGTTCCATTACTGACTTTATTGACGTCACCTGGAAAGTGATTGAGGCTGTGAGGGCTCCAATGGTTAAATACAAATGGGACAGCACTTTGCGACTTCTCTGTAACCATGACAGCATGATTTCATGTGGCAAAAGCTTATTTTAAGTTTTTTACTTTACTCACTCACGGCCATGGCGCTTATAAAAAGTTCTACTCAATATAGGCCTCAAAATAAATGTATTCATTGTGGGATAAATAAAGGTTTATCTTATTTTATGGGACTAATATGCTCTCTGTCTCTCTCTTTTTGTTTATAGACTTGCAAATGAGTTCTGAATTAGCTGTAGTTTTTTTTAGCTTTTTTAGTAGACTGTAAATAGAGTGTGGTTTCACCTTTCTGTTTTTTTGCCGTCTCTACCTTTTTTCTGTTTTATGGCATTTGTTTAGCTTTCAATTCTTGTGGGCTTTCCCGGGGAATCATATGTTCAACGTCACAATGCTATGAACTATGGGTAATTCCCACACGTTAAGTCTGCAGATATAACCACTTAAGGACAGGGTGCATAAAGGGCTCGTAAAGTCAGTGAGAGATCCCTCAAACACTTGACGATTTGACAGTGGGACAGCACTAAGCCCTCACAGACTTATTGCATTATGTTGCAAGATGTTAAAAATAAATCACGTCATGAGGATGGTTGTCCGAACTGTTAATTTTATCCGATCCAGAGGTCTGAATCATCATCAGTTTGACAGCCATCTTAAAGACACAAACATTACCTATTGCTTGCCATACCACACTGAAGTAAGGTGGTTAAGTCGAGCTGTGCTGATGCGCTTCCACAAATTAAAAGAGGAAATTGTAAAAATGTATGAAGCTAAAGAGAGAAACTGTGGCGGAATTACAAGACATTGAATGGCTGCAAGACCTTGCATTTATGGTTGATATTACAGAACACTTGAATAATCTGAACAAAATGATGCAAGGTTGCAAAAAAGTGGTCACAGTGTTATGAAAACATGCATGCTTTTCAGTTGTAACTGACTTTATGGGAGACACAACTGTCAAAAGAGTATGATGCTCATTTTCCCCGTCTAAGAAGTGTGTTTGCCAATGGATCTGATGTTGACATGGATTGGTACAAGACCAAGACTACAGGATTGCTACAGAAATATTTCCTTCACAACTTGGAAGAAGGACTCTGAGACACAAAACACACCAAGAGACAACTTCCGCGTCAACGTCAGAAGAAGTCATTCGACGTTCAAGCTCAAGAACATTCTTACAGTATATGAGATTTGGTGTATGTGAAGGGTGACACCAGCACCCTGGAGGGGCTCATTGATGCAGAAGATAATGCATCATGATTGGCTTAAACAATATGACAGTAAAGTGATTCCTGAACGGTTCAAACAACAAAGAAGCCAAGTCCTGCAGCAGTTCCAAGACCCAGCTACCTTGCAACCAAAATAGGATGTTATATTGGTACCAGAGCTGCCAATACAAAAAGATAATGATGAAGATATCGAACAGAGAAGGGAGCTTTTCAGGAGTCATGTGATCCAGAGGAAGTCCCTGCCCAAAACTCTAAAATGCCCAAAAAGAAAGGGACAAAATCAAGACTGTCAAAACTTTGAATGTTATGTAGGGTGAATTCAGGTATATTGGGACATCAGGTTATTTGGGACATCTAGGAAAGCAGCATAGTATTTCTTCCCTGAAAAACAGAAATTGGTGCTGAGATCGTTCTAAAGAAGCATATGATGAAAGTCACATGACAAAATTTATGTGACATCACATGGGAGGGTGTGGCCAACATCAAACAGGAAATTTACCCCAAAAAGTAAGAGATAAGAGAAATGACATGTGCATTAGCTTGATTTTAATATAAGGTTATACATTTTGACTGCATAATTTACACAAGACAAAAATGATATATAAACATGTATGATGCAATAGTGTACTAAAATAAACATACATTGATTTGAAAGTGAGTTTATATTTTTTAAATTAGGACATTGCCAGGTAATTTGGGACACTGATAAAATGCTAATAAAATTATATGTAACACTAATGTGTTTAATGTTTATTGGAAAACAATAAAGTTTAACCCACATATGGCTATATGTTTAGTATATAAAGACAAAAAAAAAGACAGACAAAAAAGAAGCCCGATTGAGGGAGAGTGTGCAGGGGCAAGCGGAGAAACAGGGAAAAACTGTAGGGGAGAAAAAGAGTGGAAGGAGGAAACCTTGCACTTTAATAACCTTGTTGTCCTTGTGTTTCTTGTCTTCTGTGTGCTCCTGTTGCAACGCAAATTTCCCCTTGTGGGACAATAAAGAATCTGAATCTGCGTTTTCTGGCGCAGTCCACCCTCCAAACAAGAGTCAAAGGTCTCAAAGGGACAGAAACATGTGGCCGGAAGGAAAACCATCATATCAGCAAAACATGAGGCCAATGTAGCTGGGACAATTACAAATTTAGCAAAGCGGAGATTTCCAATTAGAAAAAAAGAAATTCAGAAGCTGGCGTTTCAATTTCCAAAGGCCAATGGCCTAAAGGCTTCTCGGAATAAGGAAGTAGGTGGCCACTATTGGTTTTAAGGATTCATGCAGAGACATCCCAGTCTTAGCCTGAGGAAGCCAGAAGCCCTCTCTGATGACCAGGCAGCCTGCTTTAATCTAACAGTTGTGGGGCAGTGGTTCAAATCCTATGAGGATATCGTCTCTGAGCTTGGCATCAGAGATGTACCAAGCCATTTGTGGAACTGTGATGAGACAGGGCTTCAGGATTATTTTGTATCATCAAAGGTGGTTTCATCTGTAGGATCCCCGTGCTTTGAGGTCACTGCAAATGAGAGAGGAGAGACCCTACTTGCAAGTCTTAACGCTGCAGGGGAATATGGGCCACTCATGGTGATTTTCAAGGGAAAACGGTTGCAACACGAGTGGTGCTATGGGGCTACCAGTAACATGCTGGTCAGAGTGTCAGAGACAGGGTGGATCAACGCAGAAGTGTTTCTGGACTGTGGAAGAAAATATATCACCTCCTTACCCAAGGATGATCCCCGCCCACATGTCCTTCTCCTGGATGGGCATAGCTCCCATATATTTAACTTGGAGTTCATGGAACTCATGAGGAACCAATGTTCATGTTGTGTGCTTTCCTGCACACACCGCCCACATTCTGCAACCATCAGACAGGGCCTTTTTCCGGAGCCTGAAGCATAACTGGAACCTGGAGGGTTGAATCTTCACCAGGGAGACTGGTTGGGCAGAGGCTTAAAACACCTCTTTTTCTTGACGTATTTTCCAAGGCATGGAAGAGAGCAGCAACCCCCAGAATGCCCAAGCAGGGTTTAGGGACAGTGGAATCTATCCTCTGGATCCAACTCGTATTGATGGGTCTCTACTTGCTCCAGGCCTGACTACTGACAGAGAAGAAGCTCCAGAGAGTGACAGCACTGTGATTGAGGTGGCAACTCCGAATCTAAACCTCACTCTGGAAGTTGATCTAGATGCTTCTGCAACCTTGGAACCCACAGTGGCTCCTTCCACATATGTCCAGACTGTGGATATGATACCTCCAGATCCCAGCAACATAGTCGAAGTGAATACGACCAGTTTTTATGATCACATCACACTGTCTACCCGCAATCACCCCATTACCAGCAAGGTGAAAAGATCCAAGCCTCCAAGCTGCTACCCAACAAGTCAGACACACTTTGACTCTGTTGGAAGCAGAGCCAAAGGGAAGGGGAAACAACCCCCAAAAAAGCAGAAAACTGAATCCGATGCAGCATTTGCTGAGGAACGTACAGGGACATAAATGACCCAAAACGAGAAGAGGAGTGGATGGCATGTGGAGTCTGCAGAAAATGGTACCATCAAACATACGGGGAGGAAAACGGAGTGATGGATGATGATGAAAGGAAAGCCTTTAATGAGACTGTGAAGACATACATGGGACTGAAAAAAACCTAGTTAACATGTTGATGCTGTTCAAAATGTTTTTGATGAAATCTGAATATGCCAAGGTTTTTGTTTTATGAGTTTTGACTGGCAAATGAGTTTATACAGACTGCAGGAAACCCAGGGGAAAACAATTATTTACCCGTATATATTAACAGACAGGTATAACCATATAGATACAGATATGCACATCTGCATAGGCATACACACACGCACATACATTGACATATACATTCCTACTTCTATAAATCTTGTATAAATCTGTAAGTCTACAGACACTTACGACAAAAAGATCAGACAGAAAAGTCCTGACTAAAGTACTCAGTATGTTAATTGTTGTTTAAGGGATTTTTAATTTTCTATTTTAGTGTTTCTTTTTCTCCATCATGATGCTTTTCTCGTCTTGTGTGAAGAACTTTGAATAGACTTGTTGCTTAAATGTGCTACATATATATATATATATAAACGTGCCTTGCCTTGTCTTGTGTATGGAGTAGACCAGTGGTTCTCAAACCTTTTAGACTGTGAACCACCTCCGAAAATATTTGGCTCTCCAAGTACCACCATTATGGTAGACGTTAAAATACAGTGTAGGCCTATCTCTACACACATTTTACGCAGGAGGTTATTTATTATTGACTGTTGGCAGCCACACTATAGGATTAATAAGTGTTAGCGCTAGAACTGGCACTTAAACTCCACACAACTCTGACATTTACCCAAATCAAAGTACAGCACAATAAAAATGACAACTTTACACCAACAACATGTTTGAGAATATTTAATCTCCAGTGTTTCCCACACAAAGACGATACCTGGGCCCAAGTATATTTCCGACCTGTTCTCATTTAATTTTTCATTTAATTATAAACTTGCTGCGTGCGCGAGAGAGCGAGCGAGAGGTAGCGGGGGAGAGAGAGCGCGTGAGAGAGTGCAGGCGCGCGCTCCGCAGGCTCCGTGCAATCAGAGCCGCTGTATTATAAGTCTCTGCCTTCAACATAGCAAAACTGCCTTTTTAAAAAAAATCCCTCCCGCCAAGACCGTCTGACGGACGGTTTGGGTTTTTATCATACAAATAACTCTTTTTAAATAAAAACTACGAGCCTCTCATCCTATGACTTTTCTTAAATATGTGTCCTGTGTGTTTTCTGAAGCCTATGTGTAACTAAAATAAAATACACAAGATTTCTGAGCATTTATACCTCTAATCGCCTTCATATTGACGGCAGTTGAAAATTATACATTTCCCTGGATTGTTTTCGCGCGTGGTTTTATTTTTATTATTGTTTCTATTTATAGACTTCATATATATGCGCAGGAATTTAACAAAGAGCGACAGATAGATAGGATATACAAATAGATAGATAGAGGCCATAGACAGATAGATACATGCTCATTCTTGAGCTGGCAAAGGAACAGAGAGAGGAACACCTGCGTGTCTGACGTCGGTGCCCACTGATCCACAGCATCTACAGAGCTGAGAAGGAGGCAGTGTCAGACAAACACGCACTGCAAGAAAAACATGACCATTGTCTCCTGCAAGGGGTGCAGGCGCCCTGTGAGTGGGAAGTGCACCGTAAAGGTTGAGCATTTTTGCAGCAGGTTTGTGCATTACGTGCCGCGGCGCTGTCCAAGGTGCTGATCGTTCATTTGTTCATCTGTTTGTTTGTTCGCCGCTACATCTGTTATGGATTTCTGCAGTTATTTTTGTAGGCTATATAGTTTGTCATGTCCATAGATAGCCGTGTTTTTGTTGTTGTTGTTTTTGGCGTGCGTGTGTGTGTTGTTCAATGATTTCCTCTATGTCGGGGAAACAAACCCAGTTGCAGAGAGGAGGAGGAGCATCGGTGTTTATCTCTTTATTTGCAGTGTTTTTATTAAAATGCATAGCCTAATATATCCAACAATATAATAGACTAAAAGTTCTGTATGTTACATTATTGTAGAATGTGTTTTAGCAATGGGAGCAGCAGTAAAAAACTGTGCACTAAAAAAGCCGACAGATATTGTAAATTGACATGCGACATTTAAAAGGTTACCAATCCTTTGGTTTGTCGATAAAAGTAAGTTCTATTTAACTTCATCAAAAAAATGCATTATTTGTGTGCTTCTGAGCACAAACAATTTCATTTGCATATGCCCTCTGACAGACGGCTGCGGCGCTTGGAGGGGGGTCTAGACTATTGGTGGTCCAAGTGTTAAGACAGCAAAATAGAGCAGAATCACATCCGCTTCAGAGCAAGAGAGAGAGAGAGAGAGAGAGAGAGAGAGAGAGAGAGGGTGAGCGACTCTCCGTACATGCATCAAAAAGTGAAGCTTCTCCTGGCTCCATTAAGTACAGCTGCTAGCTGCCGATTGTGCTGAACTCCTATAAATAACAGAATACCTGTTAATGTAGGCCTACAGCTGCTTGCTGTGGTTTCAGGACTGAAATATAACGGAATATCGAGTGGAACTTTTCAAAACACGAGGCGTACTCCTGTTGTTGTTTATGTCTGTGCGCGCGCGAGCATAAAGTGAGCAGATTAAGTTGTTTGTTGCAAAAACTAGATTAATTTAGAGGGGAAAACACATTTGATATAGATACAATTCAATAGATACAAGACAGATAAGAGTATGACAAAAATAAAAAAATATCGTTTTATGCTGAACAGGTTTTTTTTTTTATTATATTGTGGAGATTTCTTTGCGTACCACCATAGTTTGAGAACCACTGGTCTAGATTTTAAGGAAATGCGAAGTTGTTGGATCCAGTCCCTGTGCCTGTGACACACCCAGGAAGAGAAGTAATGTGTGGCAACTCATTAGAAAAGGAACTGCCAGCTCCTACATGTGATGTCTGCTCCCTACAGGAGTGACTTTCTCCTGCAGCCTTACGTAATGTCCACCCTACGGTCTTTGCAGGCTCGAAGTGAGGAGTAGTCTGGTAAGATACCTCACTCATTTCTGTTCAATTCTTCTACAAGTTATCTTTCAGCAATCATTTTGGTATCTTGCTATTGGATGTAGAGACTTCTGTATTGACTGGTTAATGATACAAGACCTTTTACATATTAGCTACTGAGCCCAGCTGATAGCTCTTAAACTGAAACACCCTGGAACAGTAAAAACGGAGCAAAAATCTCACAGTTCGGGTTGGATCAGGAATTTTGTCCCTGATCACATTGTCTCTTGGATCTGACAAAAAATATATATAATCTATTAATTAAAAATGAGTACTGAAAAGCTGCATCATTTCATTCACAGTATTTGTTTCCCCAAAAGTATGTAGCCTAAATCAACATTACAAAAACAAAATAAACTTTTTTCTGTTGATAAATACTTTATCGACAAAAACAAGTTTGTTTCCTTCTATGAGCTTTGACAATGTCAAACACATAACATATGCAGATGTTTATCTTGCCAATTGGTGTGTGTGTGTTTGTCTTTACCCAGGCTGCTCCTGCAGCACAATGTGGTGTCAGAAAGACAAAAGAAATGGGGAGCGTGCTTTAAGGCAGTGGTCCTCAACTGGAGGGTTGGGACCCAAAGGTGGGTGCCTGGAAAAAAAGTCTATAAAGCGCTTTTTTAATCATGTTTGTTTTGTTCCATCTTTTTGTTCTGTCACATATTTGGTCCTGTCTGAGGTCAAAGCCACACTTTATTCATTAAACAAATCTCATTTGTAGAAGTATCAGAAATGTGGGTCACGATTTCTCATTAAGGAGTTAGTTGTGGGTCCTGAGGCCAGATCAGTTGAGAACAACTGCTTTGAGGGATTGTCATCTTTTTGATCTCACACAGAGCTCTTTACAAAGTTTGTCTGGTTAAGTTAACAGAAGTTTACAGCAGGATGTTGGAAACAAGACGAAAATTGAGGTCATAATTGTTGTAACTTCAACCATCAGCTAATATTTGCAGAGTTGAAATCAAAGCCCTTTTTGACACAAAGCACACACAGTGAAGAGGGTGCTGCTGAGAGAGAGAGGGTTGTATGTATAAGCGACAGAGTTTAATGAGTGTCTGTACTAATGCTGCAGCTCTCTTGCAATCATTGGCCTTTTTCTAAATGTAATTAGTTATTTAACCATTCCAGTTAGCTATTTAACTAGTAGCTTTACCTGCTGGAAACAGGTGTCACTATGAGTATACCCTGTACTTCACGAACCTATCCACATAAATCGTTGTAAGATCCTTTAAAGAGCCCATATTATGCCCTTTTTGGGGTTCGTATATTTAATCTATGTACCTACTTTTGTACGTTCACAATAGATAAAGTTAAAAAAGTGTCTGTTTTCATGTACTGCTCCTCCTTGCTCCCTCAACGCTCTGAGTCCGTCAGCTGCACTCTGTTGAGCCCACACTGTTAGACCCCACGTGGGCCAAGTCTGCTCTGATTGGTCTGCTGATCCGCTCTGTCGTTATTGGTCAGTTGCTCAGCACGCGTCTCGGAAATTTCAACATGAGCTGCAGGGCTTTCCACAAGGAGCCAATGGGCTTAGATCAGTGATCTCACACTGACAAATTTTTATCGAGGGGGGCTAGAACCGAGCGTTACATGCAGCTAATGCTACAGCTAACAGGAGGACGTAGGAGAAGCCGCGTTTCTGCAGACTTTGAATTTAGAAAAAACACACTAAAGAGCATATAAAACCAGAAAAAGCATAATATGGGCCCTTTAAACCTGATGATGGGCAGCTGAAGGTTAGTGATAGAATCGGTTGTCTCTCATGAAAGGTCAGGGGTTCATGACGCTACTTTGCAAAGACTGTGAGCTTTTGGTCTGGTAGCTGGAGAGGTGCCAGATCACTTCCTGAGCACTGCCGAGGTGCCCTTGAGCAAGGCACTGAACCCCCCACCATCAGCTCAGGAGCGCCCGCTGTGGGCAGCTCCGTCACTCTGACATCTCTCCATTAGTGCATGTCCATAGGATCCTGTTTGTGCATGTGTATATTTCAGCCTATGTATGTGTTGCATGACTTACAGAGTGTAAAAACAGAAATTTCCCCTTGTGGGGATCAATAAAGTAAATCTTAATCTTAATCTTAATCTTAATCTTTTGCACGAGGGCGGCAGTGTGGCAAGACTGATGTTTACCATTAAGACACTTCCATCATATACTATATGGAATATAAATAAGGAGATTACAGAATATAAAGTCAAAAGTTTATGGGGGACATTTGTATAAGTCATGTGTAACTTGGTGCATGTTAAATGATCATCCTAACCCAAGAGTTTTTAATAAACTCTTAAAACAGTCAGTGTTTTATTATACCATAAAATGGTAATTCCATTAAAGAAATTACAAAAATTAATTTGTGTATAATTGATCTTTAAAGAAAGATAATAGGACGCTGCCAAGATCGCAATTTGCAGGTCAGACCTTGAACAAATGGAAATTAGAATCTGCCAAAGAAATTGCAACCAGTGCATCTCAAAACACAGCATCCAGTTAACATCAGTGGTATTATGAAACCCTGGTTAATATCATGAGTAAACATTAAGACATTGTGACAATGCTGCTGTTGGCTCTTGTGTTTCTCTGTGAGGTCAGAGTCATGTGCAGTTTTGTTGGTCTCAGTCTGTCCCTGATAGCATCTTAATGACTGACCTACTATTACAACATATGATGGATCTAAAGTAAGTCCAAATAAATAAGAGAATGAAAAGTACGTGTTGTATATGTGAATTATTTTATGGGAAAGAGGGAAGAGAGAGGGGGATCTGTCATGATCTCTGGTTGTATACCTTTGTACCCTGAGGGCTGGAGGGTGAGCAGCTCAAGTCAGGACTTGTTCAAAAGCTTGACAGATAGATGTGTAAATATCCTCTCTGTCAAGAATGATCTGTCTGTATGTGAAGGAATTCATTTCGAAGCTAGGGTAGACCACTAAGGGGTGTGGTGGGTGTCCCTTCTATAAAGTCTAACTCTAAAATAATTTCTCATTCAGTCAGTAGTTGTATATCCTCCCATGATTGCCTCAATTTTTCCACCCAAACTCTAAAAACTGCTTTAAGTTGCTTTGCAGAAAGTACATTTTTAACTGATGGTACTAATAGACAACTATAATACCAGTAATAAAACTTCATGACAGCATGCTGACTATTAAAGAACCGTATAGTACAGTGAGATCATAAAGACTTTGATTATTCCAATATTCTATGTCTCTTAGACACATACTTAATCTCCTAATCTCCACATCAACATGTTGCACATAAAGATGGCCGACACTTCCTCAGAAATTTTAGTTCCAGCTAATTCCACTTTGTCTATCAACAGCTAATAAAGTTAAGTTAAAACAGGGTTGTTAATCCCCCACAGAAAGGGGATATATTTTTAGTTTTACATAAGTAGTGTAAAATTAAGACATGGGTTTGTGTGCTCCATTAGTACTAGATCAGTCCATGCAGAGCTGCTGAAAAATAGAGTTTTTATTTGTATTTCTGTAACCTTCATGGATACAAAACTAAACAAACATAGGCAGTTTGAAGTTGAGTTATTGAGCGTTTACTTTCTGAACTTTCTTTTAAAAGCTGACAGTAAAACAATATTCAAATGTGTGCTGGCTCAATTGAATCATTTTAATGCACATTCAGCTAATATATGTGTGTGGTAGTTTCATGTTAAGATGTTTACACGTATGTAACCTCATCAAACTTTTGCAAAGACTTTACATAAAGGTATAATATGTAGAATTTAATGACAATGTTTACATTAAAATATCTAAATTAATCAAAAATGGACTAGACCTATTTGGTTTTATTGAGTACTTACATTACCTTAAATATTTCCAACATTTATCAAAGCCAGAGAAATCCTTAAACAAAAGTCCATCTAACACAAGTACGGTAGATCCAGAAGACATCGACATGGTGTAGTTAGTTGGTCTTGTGCTCTTCTTTTTTCCACAGTCTTTTTGATGCTTCATAGCTGAAAGATTTACAATGGTATATACACTGAACTTATGACTGAAGTCGTGATTACAACTCGGAAACTCAGAGAAAAAAAAGTAGCCCGAGTTCAGATCCAATATGGCTGCTACGTGCATCGAAAGGGTTGTTTAAGATGCAACTGTTGAGTTAGCAGCTTAGTCCTCTTGTTGTGTAATTCACTAACGTATTAACAATGGTTCAACTGTCATGTCACATAAATTTGTTGGTAAAAAATGGCTCTAAACGAAGGAACACTACACCAAAATCTCTTACTAAAAAATAAATGTCAAAATAAAAAGTTTGCTAGCTTGATATGACACCCGGTCTCGCCCAACTCATCATTATTTATATTCACGTATGAATACAACAGGTTTTAATATCATCCAGGTGACTTTACATATGTTATTCTTTTCTAAATCAGCTGATAACTCAGAGTTTATGTCCCCTTTTCTCTAAAATAAACATTTATAACCACTCCATTACAGCTATGAAAACTGTTAGAAACTATTACAAATAAATATTATTTAAAAATAAAGATCCCTCTCGGGTAACACGGTTAATAATTACTCATCAGGTGTTTAAAGTCACTTTATGACTCCTCTGATGACTCCTTTGAGCAGTTTGACGGAGAGAGATTGAACAGACACTCATGCACACGTTTAATTTTATACCGTTATGATGCCGAGCTCTGTTCAGAAATGTCATATTTGAAATGTTTACATCACTGGTCATCAGATTTAGGTTCATACTTTCCGTTTTAAAGTATGGTTTTCATTTTTTAAGACTTTAAATCGGTAAAGACCCCAACTTTTCCATTAACCACCATTCATTCAGATGGTATGATTTCACCCAGAAAGAGGCGGGGCCGGCATCGTTTGGGCAAAGTACCCGGATGGGTTGCTCTCATGAATGGAACGCGGCAATAGACGATACCAGGGTGGGTATATTTCTGGCCACCGAAGTGTATTTCCTACGTGTTTTTATTTAATTTTTAATTTATTCATAAAATTGCTGCGTGCTAGCAGAGCGCACAAGAGTGCAGACGCACTATGAGTATTTAGCGCGTTTTAAGTAGCTGCAGCTACTTTTCCTGCTCCTCTCTCTGCTGTGAACATCACAGGGCACGCTGAGACACACCAACATACAGTACATAGATACACAATAACTTGGGATGCTGGGTAGTTTTGCTGCTACTCCAGTCTTTTATGTTAACTGTGTTTTCTGGGTCCCCTGGACAATTTTGGTTTTGAGTCAGCTACATGGCAGCAGTGGTTTAGTTCATCAATCTACAATTCTACAATTCACTTAGCAGACGCTTTTATCCAAAGTGATGTACATCAGAGAGTAAGTACAACTCAAGCAAGGATCTAGAAAAAAGGGAACAATGTCAGTAAGAGCAAACGATCAACTTTGAGTCCGATTGGACACAGGTGCTGACAGGCATTGCACAGAAGCAAAGCACAACATTGACGACAGTTCTTGAGAGCTCTAATCAGTATGGAAACCATTTAGTAAGTCCTCGTTATCAAACAAAAACCATCGTCACTACCATCATCATCATCAATAATATCGAGACCATCGTCATTAAGTTAGTAGGTATTCATGAAAGAGCTGGGTCTTTAGCTTTTCGATCGAATGGAGTTTGGAAGTTCATTCCAACAACCGGGGGGCGACAGAGGAGAAGAGTCTAGTCAGCGTCTCAGGACCCTGTTGTGAAGGTTGGATCAGACGCCTTTCATTGGCAGAGTGTATCCTGACACAAAGCAAACTTCATCAAAAGAACAGTTTAAGCCCACCTGGTGGATTCCAGTAAACTACAATGAGGCCCCTGGTGCAGTCACGTTGCCAGCAAAGTATTTGGTTGTCCAACAATGTAGGATGGGCAAATTTTCAGATGTTTTGATCTGTCAATAAAAGTAAGCACAAATGGCTCCATGTTTGTTCAGTTGTTTTAAATATCTGTTTTTTCTCATTCTCTCTCCCTCTCTCTTTGTCTTTTTTTCTCTTGTCATCACTCCAGCTCTCCCATTTCAACCCATTCCTATCTTCTATGCAGCATAAAGAATAAAAAGGAGAGATATCCACATTACACTGACATAGATCCAGAGCCATCATGCCGCGCTGCAAAGTTAACCTCAGCACCATGATTTTCCTGGTGATCCTGCAGGGTGCAGCGGTGGTCCTCTTTTGTGGCTGGTACATGGAGCTGAGTCCCTGCAGCCCTGCGCCTTCAAATGGCAAAGTTCACGTTCTTCTGCTGTCGTCATGGCGATCAGGCTCATCCTTCCTCGGTCAGGTGTTCAGCCAACACCCATCAGTGTACTACCTCATGGAGCCCGCTTGGCATGTGTGGACCAGACTACAGAAACCGGGTGCACGGTTGCTTCGGATGGCCGTAAGAGATTTGTTACGGAGCGTCTTCCAGTGTGACCTCTCTGTGATGGAGGCCTATCTGCCAGAGAATCACAATGTGTCCACCTTGTTTATGTGGTCTCACAGCCGAGCCCTGTGCTCGCCACCGGCCTGTCCTCTCACGCCACGTACCGAGTTCAGCAACCAGACTTGGTGCAAGCAGGCGTGTGATGCCCGGGGCCTCCAATGGGCGCAGGACGCCTGTAGCACTTACAGCCACGTGGTGTTAAAAGAAGTGAGGTTCTTTGAACTGGAATCCCTCTACCCACTCTTGCAGGACCCAAGCCTGGATCTCCGCATCATCCACCTGGTCCGAGACCCCCGTGCAGTTTTGAAGTCTAGAGAGGAAGCAGCCAAAGCCCTCATGAGAGATAATGATGTTGTGTTAGAGCAAAGAACCATACCAGCAGCGGAGGTGCAGTATCAAGTCATGCAGGAGATCTGCCGCAGCCATGTGCGTATCAACGAGAGAGCCATCCTGAAGCCCCCCCCTTTTCTTGAAGGTCGCTACAAAATGGTCCGCTATGAAGATATTGCCCGCAACCCACTCAAGGAGATAAATGCCATTTATGAGTTTGTAGGTCTGGAGATGACTAAAGAGTTGGAGGAGTGGATCTTTCGTGTGACACACGGAAAAGGCAAAGGCACCAAGAAAGAGGCTTTCAAAATTACATCAAGAAATGCTGCTGATGTCGCCCAGGCTTGGCGTAGCATACTCCCGCACAACAAAGTCAAACGAGTCCAGGAGGTGTGTAAAGGAGCCATGTCACTGCTCGGGTACAGAACAGTTTACAGTGAGAAAGAACAGAAGAGCCTGGACATAGACCTTCTCGTGCCACAAGAACCATACCAGTTCAGCTGGCCGCCAACTAAAACAGAGCATCCAGGAACCAGTTAAAAAAAGAATGACAAAGACATTAACACAACATTAAGAGACGATATTAGAGGGAAGTCTTTGTTCTTAAAGAGTGTTGAGGGTCATAGAAACATGGGCGTAAAGTAAAATTGAGTTGTGACAAATATGAGGCCTTACCTGATTCAGATTTTCATCAGTCAAATCTGATTCGCTGGTTGCAATAAAACTTTAAAAGAGCCCATATTATGCCCTTTTTGGGGTTCATATATTTAATCTATGTACCTACTAAAGTATGTTCACAATAGATAAACTTCAAAAAAAGTGTCTGTTTTCATGTACTGCCGCTCCATGCACCGGCTTGCTTCTGACTCTCTCTAAGGCTCTGAAGTGTCCACGTTCAGAGTCCCCACGTGTGCCAAGTCTGATCTGATTGGCTCAGCACGGTTCTCGGAAATGTCCCGCCTCTTTTACCATATTGGGAATGCAGCCACTGGCTCCGTCCGAGAAGAGCATAAACATTAGCACCTTAGCACTACTGTGCTACCGCAGAGTACGGCATATCATGGGCGTGCTACAGAAGTTAACTGGCGTGCAACATGAGTTGCTGGGCTTGCCACAACGAGCCAATGGGCTTAGATCAGTGAGCTCACACTGACAATGATGTCGGACTGACAAATTTTTATCGAGGGGGGCTAGAATCGAGTGTTACTTGCGGCTAATGCTACAGCTAACAGGAGGACGTAGGAGAAGCCGTGTTTCTGCGGACTTTGAATTTTTGCACATAAATGTGCCTAAACATACACAGGACACTTGGAAAACACACTAAAGAGCATATAAAACCAGAAAAAGCATAATATGGGACCTTTAATATTGTTTCCTTTTTTTATTAGTCCAGAGCAACACTAAACTCCAGTATCACCCCTCAGCACTCTCATGTTTCTACCTGTTAGTTGACATTAATCTCAGTTTTCCTTAAGGGTCTGACTGCTGGAACTTTAAACATTTCCAGCTGAGTTTATGAGCTAAAGTTAGCAGCAGCTTAGATTGCAGCCCCTCATAATATGAGAAATGCAGATTTTTAACTTGAAATGGCTGTTTTTTTTCTGGTCATAAGCAGCAGGTTAGTTTGTTTTAGAAAGGAGAATAATTCAGATGATTCTGATAAACATTTGCTGGAGGAGCTGCGTGTGTAAATGCAGACATCCACACTTTTCACTCAGACTTTATCTGGACTTTCTCCTGCCAGCCCCCTAGATTTTTTTTCTTTAGAAAGTCTGAGTGCACTGAGCATTGATAAAAAGGCAAATATTTATCTTTTAGTGTTTTGTAGTGAACTCTGTAGCTTTTTCCGCCATGCATCTTTCTTTATATGTCACGTCTTTCCTCAGAAGACGTCCCCCCCCCTCCTGTTGGACCAGGATAGTGCCCCGCTGTGAGGTTCAATCTGTAGTTGGAGCAGGCTTATATAAGAACATGAATTTAAGAGCACACAATTATGTCACAGTTTGTAAGTGAGGAACCCACAGTCCACATTTGCATGGCTGCACTTAGTTTGGTTGGAAACAGGAGGGAGTTTGAAGATAATTAGCTGCTTTGTGATAACTCTGAATGATGTCATGTCACAAAGATAAACCTGTTAAATAGCTTCCAATTGTGTGTGCACAGTGGGATGTGCCCACATTCAAAACACAAATGTATTTGAACCAAACAGTCACGTCAATTCACTTCATTTTATGCACCTTCCTTGTGTCACCTTAAGACCTGATGCTTTTTTCAGAGAAGGAGCAGCTGAATGAATGCTTCATCTGGGATGGTTGTGTATGGGGTTGTGATTGTTCAAGGACGACACTACAGGTGCCTTGGTAGAACCCCATCAGTGACTGTCCAAATGACCCTGAAGGCCTAGCAGGATCATCTGTTGTCCACATGTGAGTAGGTCTTTGTGGTTTCTTCTACTCCACCCCACATCTTGAATACCCTCAACAAAACCAGAGCCCTTAGTCAAAGAGTGCAGCCTGCACAGGTGTGACCACATGCTACACTCTGTTTTAGGGTGTCTTGAATATTGTGGGGTACTGTGACCAGAAACACAGTGGGGACACTCAGACGAAGAAGCAGGCACATAATGAGGTTACATCCGAGCGGGTCACCAGGTCATGCCAAACAATACGCCTAATATGTGCTAAATACCTGCCACAGCCTCAAGATCCTACACACAAGATATGTGACGGTATTCCATAGAGGACTGGAACACCGGCTCTTTTCTGCTCAGGGCAGCAGATAAATGACAGTCAATCTAAGTAATAGATCTTTTCCTTGTACATTTGCCAAGACCCAGCTCTTTCTCTTTCGTGGAGGTCTAAAAAAGGTGTGTGTTTTAAATTTTCAACATCGTCCGTCGTGTTGGGGACATTTCACATACATGATATGGATTATGTAGATGGGTCAAGATGGTCTCAACACAATAAAGACAAATAAATGAAGTAAAGTTTAGACTTTTAAAGAGCCAAATTGATTTCTTTTTATAGTACGGTAATATTTTAGATTCTTTGACTGATTTATGTCTCTCCAGCGATTTAATTATACTTGTATTCATGGTACCTTTGGAGCCGTCTCAGCACTGTTCTGTTTTCTTTATTTAACATGATGTGATAAACTCCTTTGTTTACTCAGTACAGTGCTTTCCCATAGTTTTTCCCCATCAAAACACATTTAAAAGACACACTAATTTGGTATGCATTCTACGGTGATTTTAGTTTTTCTGTGTGATTGAACTTTTCATTTGTATCTCAGCACAGAGTGCATTAAAAAGACAAACATAAGACTGTCGCTAAGAGTAAGTAAAGCTGAAGATGAGCATCTGGTTCTGTTTTCTGTGTGTCTGCTGGATACATATGGAACAGAGTGTTCACTGAGTACATTGTGTTCTCTCAGTTGGTGTATGTGAGTATGTGTTTGTGGCTTTTTTTTTAAAAGAGAGAGAAGCAGAAATGTATTACTGATTCAATGGTGGATGGAGTGCCTTTCAAAAAGTCGTTTCTGATTTCATGAGGTGCATGAACTATGACCATGTGTCCCTTTGCAATGTGAAAGATTCTATTTGTGTTCTGTCTTCTGTTTGCATTCATATGAAGAGTTGACCGTGTCAGTGCCTTACAGAGAGGGTACAGCTCACTGACCTGACTGTATTTATCTGAAAATCTGAAAGAAACTACATGGCACTAATGGAAGCAATAAATATTTACTTGTTACCTTTGGCTGTCTTTGTTGGGTTTCTTTTAACTAAGAGTTACGTGTGGATTCTTTACATCTGGAAAAAAAAAAAAACTCTTTCCAACTGGGCATAATTTATGTTTGTGCACCATCTGCTGGCTACCAAACAGTATGAAACATAATTGAAACTCCTTGTCTAATTATCTGTCAGCTCCAAATAAAAAAGGCAGGACCCTTTTAGAAATTGTTTTATATAAGGTTATCATTATTCTTACGAAGGGTGTTATATGATAAACCATTTAATAGCAGTCATTTGTTTTTTAAATCCAGTGGAATTAAAAATGTAAGACAGTAACCATACTGCAATAATGACACGACACATATCATCCTCTGTTAAACTGGACTTAACTAAGAAAATATACTAGTTTAAAAAGTAGGTCATTATATTTCCACATGGATCAGCTACAACATAAATAATGCACAGCAGTTAGTTTTGCTGCTCACCACAACAGCTGTACTGGGGAAGATGAAGACAGCCTCATGTTACTCCCTTACACCTGATACACTTGGAATACCTGTTTGTTACATATCGCAGACATAGAAGAAGCATATGTTGTTCCTAGATCCAACCTCAGGCCTCCCGAACAACTAGTGCTAGTGTTCCTGCATTAAAGGCCTGTAAAGGACAAAATCCTCCTGCTCCCCTGAAGACAACCATGTGACAAAGTCTGACCTTCCCCTGAAGAACTGATGGTCTCAAAGGAATGTCATGTAAATGGTAAATGGACTTGAGCTTGTATAGTGATTTACTAGTCTTCAGACTAATCAAAGTGCTCTTACACTGCAGGTCACACCTACAGTACCCATTCAAACAATGATGGCAGAGGTTGCTTTGTAAAGAGACCATCAGAAGTAACTAATCCCATTCATACACATTCGTACGCCACAAACAAAGCAACAAGAGCAACTTGGACATCAGACTTGGCTGCGGGAGCTGGGCATCAAACCCCTGACCTACCTGTTAAGGGACAACCGACTGAGCCACAGCCGCCATAATGTAGTAGAGTGTCTGTAAGAAGACGTCTATAATAAGACATATTCTTTAGTTTCCTAAGTAAAGCCAGTGCAGATGTATCTTAAACTTGCATTTTTTTTTTATTTTTCAGTTAGTGCTCAAATGTTGGCTAAAACAAAGTTAGATTAAACAAAACCAGATGGGAAAATGATCCTCCTTCTCAATTGATTTTTTTACAACAGCAAACTATTTCCAAATTAGCTGATGTTCTCAATAGCCGGTTTAATTCTCTTCAATTCAGTAACAAGAACATTAAAATAGTTTCTCCTGTTGCTTTAAATTCACTTTAATGTCCTCCTGCTTTTTTGTTTGAAAGATATATTTTGGGGCCTTTTTGCGTTTATTAGATAGGACACACATGAAGAGAGAGACAGGACATGAAAGGAGAGAGAGGGGGATGACATGCAAAGAACAGAGGTCAGATTTGAACCCACAGCCACTGCGATGAGGACTATGGCCTCTGTACATGTGGTGCACAACATAACCCCTAGGCCATCTGGCACTCCATAATGTCCTCTTGCTTTGACTTGTGTCATTTTTGTACTCTGTTTCCCATATTACTACTACAGTGGTAGATACAAGGTATGTGCCTACCGCCAACAATGGTTGCCGCCCATTCAAATAAGATTTTCCAGATAAGAGAGAACTGAATGGAAATAAATAAATGCAGAGCATGTTCATGTGAGAATCAATTAACATTTGGGCACAAATGAATTAATTGTATGACAATAATTATGTGGTCATGGCTGTTTCACATCAATGACTGAAACCCCCATTTTACTCATCTTCTACACAAACATTTTAATGATATCCAAAGGTGTATATCATAGCAGATAATGACAGGATGACTACTGAGTTTGAATATTAGGAAGAGATAAGTTAAGAGAGGAGGTGACTGTTATGATATCTGGTGTTTACCTTTGTGTCCTGAGGGTTAGCAGCTCATGTTAGGACTTGTTCAATAAGCTCAACAGATTAAAGTATGCTTGAGGAGATCCTCTCTGTCAGCAATGAGTTTAGGCCTCCCACTAGAAACTTCCCCCAGTCTTTCTTCCTTTTATCTATTTTAACTTTGACATGTTTGGTGAATGTATCAGTGTATAAGCTTTGCCAGACCACCGAGAGGTGTGGATGGTCTCCCTACTCCTAATCTGACTCTAAAATAATTTTTCTCTTTCATTTTAATCTATTTATATGATTGAGCATTAAAAAAAAAACATGCAAACAACAATGATTCTATATTTTCTGTAATATCTCAATTTTTCTTTTTGAACTAGTCCATGATCAAAAACGGTGTACAGGATGAAGGGAAAAAACATATCCTTTAAAAATTAATCCAAGGCCAAAACTTTCAAAATAAAGTCAAAGAAAACAAATAACTAGCTAAGTAACAAAAGCAAAAACTAATATCATATATTACGCTCATTAATTGGTACAGAGCTTATATCTGTTATTTTTCTCATTTATTCTACTATATCTGATGAATATGTGATTCTTGAAAATGTGTTCCATAAATGAACCCCCTTTGTTGCGTGTTCATTTCATGAGACCAAAGAAAGATGTTTTTATAATTCACAGGGTGTATATCGTTAAATTCCCTTAGCTTCCATATGAATCTTCACTGTTTAAGTGTTGTTTCTCTCCTGAGTCCGTCTTCCTGGGGACATTAGTTTTGAAGAATGTGAAGGAAGCCAATTGTATTTATCATGTAATCAACTTCACTTTAGCAGCAAATCTTGTGATCCATTTTAGTCTTATTTTACAAAGTAAATCTCAGGAAGCAGTATTTTCCTGGGGATACAGCAGAGGGCAGTAGTGGGGCTAGGCAAAAATAATTGGGGGGCCCTCCAACCGGCGTTCATCACTATTCTATGTCTGCCAGAGTCCCTACGCTTACTCCTCTTCTTTTTTTCCCTCTTTCTTTTTTCTCTCCCATAGACGGATAATTCCTCTTCATTTTTCTTGGTTGACTTTCATTGATAAACTTTGGTTTTCACAGCAGTAATGCATGCAACGCTTAGCAGGGCAACGAGACTGAGAGTTTGATAGGATGGGTTCATCAGGTTTATTTGACCAGCCCACCTTGAGAGAGGGGCTTCTGGCTACGTGAGGATGCTCTAGGATGAAGATTTCATTTTTTTCCTGTGGCTTTTTAAGAAAATCGTGCCCCACGTCGACATTCTGTACCAGAAGCTCCAGAAGAAGGACGTCAATGCTGTCTCCATCAAACGTGCCATCGAGAGCTTCACAAGCAGGCCATAAGGCAAGATTAAACTTATATTATTCGATCCTTCTCAAAGCAGAGTTTGTCATGAGAAAATGTATATACATTAGGAATTACATTCTTTTCATAATATATGGCCAGTGGTGTAATCTAGCTGTCATGATTTGGTTTTGTATTTTGTATAATTTCAGTGTTTCATTCTTTCCTACTGTTGTTTGTTTCCCTTGAGTTAATGTTTCCTAGTGTAGTCTTTAGTGTTTCCTGGGTTCTTTTGTAATTTCTTCTCTTTGTGTGTCTCTGTGTTCTATTGTGTTTTGTTACATTCTTGAGTTCTCTGTGTTTCATGATTTAGATTAGTCCCCAATGTTGTCTTTACTCCTACCTCTGTGTGTTTCCCTCCTGTCTTGATTGCCATGATTGTCTTCATCTGTGTCTTGTTAGTCTCACCTGTGTTTGATTACGCCTGTCTATTTAGTCTCAGTGTTCCTTCCCTCGTGTTGTCAGTTCATTGTAGTTTTGTTGGTCTATGTCTGAGGTTCCCAGTGTCAGTGGTTGCATATCAGTCTTCAGGGTGATTCCTTGTGTCTCCCTGTTTTTGGATCTTTGTGGACTTTTTGTTGAACATTTTGAAAGTATGTTTTTTTTTTTTTTTTGGCCTTTTGCCTTCTTTAAATAAATATTTTTGTTAGCTCTGCATCTGGGTCCTCCTCATAGTGTTTTCCCGTTCATGACACTAGATTGCTTTATACTGTGCTAAACATCCTGGTTAGGTGAGACACAAAGGATTATTCAACTTCCAAATGCAGGGTGTACGGTGGCAGCTTCACATGGTTTTTACATCAATGTTGAGGCTCCGTTTTTAAAAGCATCCCATAGACAGAACTCTCTCTTGTAGCGTAATTAAGTTATTAAGGTGTTATGTCTTTATTTAACCTTGGATTTAAAAGGGGGGCACCACTTCCCGTTAAAGGAAGAAAATAACTTTAATGGTATAAGTTAATTAATTAATCAGTCAGTTTCATATCTTCAAAAAAGTAAGTTCTGGAAATTTAAACAAAGTCCTGAATTTTATGTGTAAAATTTAATATAAAAAGGGGTAAACAATAATGTATAGATGAAACAGATAAAGAATATGATTATTATGATCAGGATAATGCAATTATAATGTATGGTGACATTATATATTTAGTAATCAGATAAGACGCGGTATTGTTTGAATGACTTAATCAGAAAATGGTCAAAAAGGAAGAAGTTGATAAAGAAATTATTTGGATTTAAAGGAGGGCTCTGAATAGACACGACTAAAGACTTAATCTTCCAACACCCCTTGCCACCAGCAGTCTTACTGTGAGATGTGTTCAATTGAACTCCGCCGGCTGGTCCTGCGTTTCAATTTGGAGTTTGTACGTTGATTTCCAATTCAGATTAACCGGATGGCCATCTCAGTGAATCCAAACTAAGGAATCGGCGTTCAAAATTGAAGAGCAAAGACTTTAGAGAAGAAAGTTCAAAAACCTTGTTTGAGCCAGAAAGAATTGATGTTTCCAAAAATTGTGCGTGAAAAAGAAAGTTCGGTAGAGAGTCGTCTCTACGGCACAAGCTTAAAAGAAGTGATTCAGACCGAAGTCCGAAGAGAAGCGAGCAAGAGCTGAAGCTCTAAACTTCACAAACCAAAAACTATAACTAAAAACAAAAACTGGAGATCTGATCTGAGTGTGAACTCTTATCATCTGCAGGAGAAGAGTCACTCCCATTCTGACCGGAGGACAATTGTTTAAACTAAACCGAGTTTACTCAATAATATTAAGAATAAGAATCTAAACATGTATACATCACCATACATTAATTTTGATATTATTTCTAGCAGAGCCACGTTGATGTAGGTTCATGTCATATATTTAGACAAACATTTCTATCAGATTCATGTTGAGATGAAAATCACACCATCTGAGGCATCCTCAGTTAATCCCAGCCTGTAGGTGAACAAAACCATGTTATACAGTCAACATTCTTAATAAGACATATATTATTATATATAAGTAGGAAAAGAAATTGGTGTCTTTAAATAACACCTTCTAGCTAATATCAAAGAGTATGCTTTATAACACGTCTAAATGTATAATTATGAAGGTTACATATTCATGGATATTCTAACACTAGATGGCAATAGCGCTCCATGTCAAATTCCTATTAAACTAATATAACTCTTATTCCTATTCTGAAAATCAGATTTTGAGTTTAAAAAAATGATTATAATACATTCAATGTGACAATTACAAATATCTAGATGAAGAAAGACATAAATGTTTGTTTGACGCAGATTTGAATGCTGTGGTTTAATTCAGTTCTTCCAGAAGCATTTCCACAGATGGTCAATTTTACGACTTTGCAGAGACTGGTTTCGGTCACAGTTCATGTCTTTGGGGTCAATTCGTAGATAGCAGAGTGTTCTGTTTCCACTCGGTTGTTTATTCAAGGCGTTGTAAAACTTCATAATATCCTGTCCTCCAGAGCCTGTCTGAGAGGGAGACTTAAATCTTTGATCAGTTCCTCTGTTCCTAGGTAAAAAGTAACCCAGATGTTAATCCATAGTCCTGAGTCCTGCAGGAAGAGAGGTTGTAAAACGTGGCTGCTGATAACGGCTACACTCTTTAGTCAAAATAAAGTTGATTTTTTTGAGTGCTTATAAGCCACAGGTGAGTAACATACAGGACTGAAGAAAACATGAATGCAGTATTTGTGCAGTTGCTAAAAGAAACACACATCCTACAATGCGCACTGGCTTGTAACTACACCAGAACATAAAGACCAAATAACTCGACTACCATCCAACTTTAAGTTAACTTTTCAGAAAGACCTTTTGGCCAAGGTATCTTGGAAAGTGATGTTAGGGTAGTTTGCTACCAAAGTCCTGTTCTGCATGACATCTATCCTCCTCAGATAAAAATGGGTCAGCTCCATAGCTAATACCCAGGTCAGCCTGTATCTCTCCTACTGCTCATAGACGTTAGCCACAACAAAAAGCTAACACCGCACCGTCTCCCGTTACCCAGCATTTTCCTCGCTAATGTGCGGCCTTTGGTGAACAAAATGAACGAGTTACGACTTCGCATCATCCACAGCAAGAGACTTATGGACTGTAATGTCATAATATTCACGGAAACATGGGCTAAACAACAGAGTACCGGACGATGCTATCAAGCTAGCCGGTCGCCACACACTCCGGGCAGACAGAACAGCAGAGGACTCCGGTAAGACCAGAGGAGGAGGGCTGTGCATACATATTAACAAAGCTTGGTGTACAAACTCTGTCATTGTTGGGAGACACTGTTCAGCTAACATTGAGTTTCTCATGGTTAAATGTAGACCTTTCTATCAGCCAAGGGAGCTCAGCTCCACTATGTTAACTGCAGCCTACATCCCCCCGGATGCCGATGCAAAAGCTGCGATGAAGGAACTTTACACCGCTATCAGTAAACAACAGACTGCTCACCCGGAGGCTGCATTTATAGTTGCAGGTGATTTTAATCACTCAAACTTAAAGACAGTGCTCCCTAAATTTCACCAGCATGTTTCCTGCAATACAAGAGGAAACAAAACTCTGGACCATGTTTACACAAACATCGCAGGAGCCTACACCATGACCCCCTTCCCCTACCTGGGACAGTCAGACCACCTTTCTTTGTTCCTCATCCCCAAGTACTCCCCACTCATCCAATGTGTGAAGCCATCAGTGACAACGATTAAAGTGTGGCCAGCAGGGACAGACTCTGTACTTCAGGACAAGGTCCATCACACAGACTGGAGTATGTTTGCTTCTCAGGCTACCTGGGGCTCTCACACAGACATTGACACCTACATTTCTTCTGTGCTGGATTATATCAATACCACCATCGACAGTGTTACAACATGGAAGCAGATCACCACGTACCCAAATCAGAAGCCATGGATGAACAAGGAGGTGCGGTTCCTGCTGAAGGCCCGCAACACCGCCTTCAGGTCAGATGACGCAATGGCCTACAGTGTATCCAGGGCAAACCTGAGGAGGGGCATCATCAAGGCCAAGCACTGCTACAAGCTGAAGGTAGAGGAACACTTCTCCAACTCCGACCCCAGACGCATGTGGCAAGGCATCCAGGCCATCAGTGATTATAAACCCAGCAACTCCACCCCGATAACTACAGATGTCTCCTTCCTAAACGAGCTAAATCACTTTTATGCTCGTTTCGATAGAGACAACAGGGAGACTCAGACCACGACCAGACCACGACCAGACCTCCTGCAGACAACCAGCCCCTCTCACTCACCTCCACAGACGTCCACGCTGCACTGAGCCGGATCAACGCCTGAAAGGCTGCTGGTCCAGACGGCACCCCGGGCGCATGCTTAGAGCATGTGCGGAGCAGCTCACTGGGGTTTTTACGGACATCTTCAACCTGTCCCTCGCCCAAGCAGCTGTGCCAGCATGCTTCAAAGCCACCTCCATTGTCCCAGTGCCGAAACACTCCAGCTCGACGGGCCTGAATGACTACCGCCCTATAGCACTCACACCCATCATAAGTGCTTTGAGCGACTGGTCCTAGCACACCTGAAAAACTGCCTCCCACCCACACTGGACCCATACCAGTTTGCCTACCGCAGCAATAGAAGTACAGAGGATGCAGTTTCCACTGCGCTGCACTCTGTGCTCACACATCTGGACAATAACAACACATACGCACGAATGCTGTTTGTTGATTTTAGCTCAGCATTCAACACTGTCATCCCCTCCAAGTTAAACACTAAACTCGGAGACCTGGGCTTCAACACCTCCCTCTGTCACTGGATAATGGACTTTCTGACCAACAGTATGTTAGGTCAGGACTCACCTGCTCCACCACCATCACACTCAACACAGGCGTACCACAGGGCTGTGTGCTGAGCCCATTCCTCTACTCCCTCTTCACCCACGACTGCAGACCTGTACATGGATCCAACACCATCAAGTTTGCGGACGATACGGCGGTGATTGGCCTCATCAGCAACAACGATGACACAGCCTACAGGGAGGAGGTACAGCATCTGGCCGCTTGGTGTGCTGACAATAACCTGCTCCTCAACACCAGCAAGATGAAGGAGCTCATCGTGGACTTCAGGAGAGAAAGAGGAAGCACGCACAACCCCATTCACATCAACGGGATGGCTGTTGAACGTTTCTCCAGCTTCAAGTTCCTGGGGACCCACATCACAGAGGACCTCTCCTGGTCCACTAACACCTCCAGTCTGGTTAAGAAGGCTCATCAACGCCTCTTTTTCCTGAGGACACTGAAGAGACACCACCTGTCTTCAGCTGTACTGAGGAACTTCTACTGCTGTGTGATCGAGAGCATCCTGACCAGCAGTGTCACAGTCTGGTACGGAAACTGCTCTGTCACAGACCGTAAGGCGCTACAGTGGGTGGTAAAAACCGCCCAGCGCATCACAAGGTGTCCACTTCCTGCCATTGAGGATGTCCAAAGAAAACGCTGTCTGCGGCGAGCTCACAGCATCCTTAAAGACTCCTCCTACCCTGCCCACAGACTGTTTACCCTCCTGCCCTCTGTTAGGTGCTTCAGAAGCCTCCGGACCAGAACCAGCAGACTGAGGAACAGCTTTTTCCCCAGAGCTGTCTCTCTACTGAACTCTACCCCCCGAACTCTGAACTCTGTCTCTCTCTCTCTCTCCCTCTCTCTCTCTGCCCCCCGCTGACCCCCCCTTCCCCTGCACATCACCTCACACCCATCATCCCCCCACCACTCCTCCTGGTCACACACACACATCTCTCATCCACCTGTATTATTGTATTATAGTATGTTCATATCACCTCAATAAGTTATCGACCTGTAAAATATGTCCATATTCTGTATATTATCTGTAAACTAGTATAGCACGCTCACTGCACCTTAATCTGTATATTATAATCTGAAGAATGTACTTATATTTATAGCATTTATTTATATTTATAGCATCCCATTAATCCACCCATATATACCTAATAATTCACTTTTTTTTAGTCTACATCTGTAAATTGTGTAATTACGTGTACATAGCACAGACTCTTGCACTTTCTTCTTATTTGCACTTCTGGTGAGATGCCAAACATCATTTCGTTACTCTATACTTGTATATGTGTAATGACAATAAAGTTGAATCTCATCTTATCTCATCTCAACAGAGTCACTGGGAAGCCACACCTCAGAAATTTTAGCCTGACAGCCACCAGCCACCTGCAAGTTCATCGGGTATCCCACAACCTTAATCAGGTTAACATGGTCATGAATGACATAACAAGGGTCTTTATTTTGTCTGTGGGTGAAGTTTAGAAGTTAATGGTTGCTTTTGTTGTAAATATTCAGTTTATCACACCTGGGAATCTATGTCTGATCAAATGGGGGAATTCAGCGCCATTTGGTGTTGGTAATGGAGTTCGCCAGGTTGGGCTACTTTCACCATGCATTTTTAATGTCCACATAAATAACCTATCAGACCAGTTAAGAAGCTGTAAAACAGGATGTGTGATTGACAACGTGCTTGTTAACCATCTTATGTATGCAGATGATTTCATTATTGTTTCTCCTAGCAGTGCTGGATTCCAACAGTTGCTGAATATTATGTTCTGATTATGGTGTCACATTTGATGTGAAATACAATGCTAAGAAGAGTGCTGTGTTGATTTGTAGCACAAAAGGGGATAAGGACCTTATTATCCCATCTCATTACAGTTTAATTATGTGATGACGATGACTTGTATTGACAGCGCCATATGTTTTATGCACAAGCTAACATTCTGGCAAGGAAGTTCTCTTGGTGTTCATATACGGTTAAGGTTAACCTCTTTAGAGCTTACTGTACTCCTCTTTATACTGCCCCCTTGTGGGTCAAGTTTAAGAAGGCGAGCATCTAGAAGCTCCAGGTTGCCTATAATGATTGCGTATATTGCTTAAAAAACCAAGTTGGGGCAGTGCAAGTGAAATGTTTTGTAATGTAGGAGTCAAGACGTTCAAAACTCTGTGGAGAAATCTGATGTACAAATTTATCTGTCGCCTTAATGATTCTCATAATTATATCATAATGCTGCTGTCAAATCCTCGTCTCAGTGCTGTACGATACCAGTCACCTATGTGGAAGCATTAGTATAATTGCCTTATACCAACTTTTTAACTTGTATGTGTGTTGTATGTCTTTTAAATGGACCTTGAGTCTTCCCAATAAAGCAATAATATTAATAATAATATGTGCATTCCATGATTGTACCACTCTGCTTAGTCCGCTAAGTTGCAATATGGCAGGCTTCATGGAAGAGCTCACTATGTAGATAAAAAGGGCTCATTCTAAACCAAATTAAACAACTACTTTTGTTTGAAAGGATTTTACACTGACACAAACCCAATTTGTCAATATTGTATTAATATTATATTTCTGACACTAAATCTATATTTATAACACAGTGGACCTTTAAAGCAAGGAAAATTAAATCTAATTTAAAGTGCTTTCTAGCCTTAATTAAAAAAAGACAAACTATGATCTCTTTCTTATGTTTGATTATATTAGTTATACTGTTTGTCACCATTATTATGTTGGAGGTTTGGAGGTATGATGGACTTTAAAGGTAGTGTCTGTGTCTTGAGTGCTTCTCTTGCATGTACAGGCACATGTAAAACTCCCTGCCATGGTCGACCCTGATTTCGTACCACATTTTTAATTTAATTAATCCAATACAGTGTTTCCCACAGAATGTCGCTGTTGGGCGATGGAGTTGGCGGGGGATAATTAGGTTTGGATAAGTATCATCATATGCAGTTGCGAGTCTCTAAAAAGTTAACAACAACATAATAGCATCACTTGTGAGGCACGTAGCAATCGTCTCCCTGTAATTGACAACTATTGCTATCATTTTGATAGACATTGTGATTTAGTTATAATAAAGGTCATGATTAAATTTTGCATTGCAATTTTCATTTTTACTTATAAAACAAGTAATATCTTGATGTTGGGACATTTTTGCCCATCAGCATCAGCTCTATCTCCCTCTTGCACTCTCCTTCCCTTGCTCTACCTCTCAGATGTTGTTGAATGATAAAGTAAAACTCCAAATGCTAGAGAGACATTGATTTATCTGCTATGTCTGATTGGACGGTCAGACACCTTTGAGACAGAAAGAAATAGAAAGAAGTTACAGGCTAGCAAACTGACAAAAGACAGTTTAAAATGTATCAGTAAACTTCATCATTCTTTAGAGTTTTATTTTCTTTACAAGCTGCACAATTATTTTGTGCCTGAATTTAGCACCTTCAGCAACCCTCATGTCTTGGCCTATGCTTGGTCTAAAACTGTACAATTTAAGGTGACATTTCAAACTCACCACTGCTCTTCAAATACAGCTGCTCACAGTCAGCTGGAGTGTGAGCAGTCCCCTTTCCAACTTTGGTTGGCATTGCCCCGAAAAACTTTTCTTCCAGCATTTCATTATTCTGACATTGATAGCTCTGTGTAGTGTCTGAACATTCTGTTTACATCACATGACACAATTAGCCAATCCAATTTTGTAAACAGAATGTATTGCTTTCTGACAGGCTGTAGGGGGCCAATGGCTAGCAGTGTATGTTATACTTGGCCACTGATTTTTGGCTTTCTTTTCTTTGTTATATATTAAGAAGAAGTTTATGACGTGGCTATTTATGTTGGATGATTAACTACTGATTTAGAAACTAAGTGGTACAACTGGAAGCAATAAATATCTCATTTAAACTGTTGCTGTTTTTATGTGTCGGTTTAAACTGAGAGCATTTGGATACTCTACATGTGTAAAATAAGTTAAATGAATTAAAAGGACAAGATATTAAAAGTCCTACATCACTCATTTTTGGGTGCTATGTGCTAGATGATAGCTTGGTGGTGCAGTGGTTAGTGGTTGCCTCACAGCGAGGAGGTTCCTGGTGCAGATCCCGGTCTGACAGAGCCTCTCTGGAGTTTGCATGGTTTCTCTGTGCATGCGTGGGTTCTCTTCAGGTACTCCGGCTTCCTCCCACAGTCCATGACATACTCAATAGGTCAGCTGGTGACTTTTAAAATTTCCCATAGGTGTGAATGTGAGTATGGCTGGTTGTCTGTTCTGTGATTGACTGTCGAACAGTCCAGGATGTACCCCGCTTACTGCCCAATGACAGCTGGGATCGGCTACAGCCCTCTGCGACTCCGAACAGGAAAAGCTGTATACATAATGGATAGATGGATCTGATAGATGAGTCTCCTTGGTTGTACTAAATAGAATTTTACATTTAATTTAACAGAATAGTAGAATATTCTTCACCATTGTGCGATAGAAGATCATTTATCTTATCATTTCCGAAAAGATTGCATGATTACACTGACACCAACAATTGATGCAAAAACAGTTGACGCATTACCCGGAGTGGTGACGTAAGAGTGTTTCTGTCAAGCTTGTGCTCATCAGAATGTCCCCAGATGAATTGGTGGTTCTGTCAAGACAGATACTGTTAATTAAACTGTAATATTAGGTAATCAAATATGGCAGCAAACAAAGAGTCCATTTAATTCTATTTGTGGGAAACACCCAAGGTAAAGTTTCAGTCCTTAAGCGAACAAGTTCTGTGGCTACATGTAAATCCTGGCTTTGGTTTTGTGTTGCTTTTAACACAGAGCCATTTGAGGATTCTCAACATCTGGGAGGAAAAAAAAGAGAAAAAGGGCATCCTACAAGTCGTAAATCATTTATTCTTTTGCCATTTTTGGTGCCGATTGGATTGTGATGCGAGGATTTCCGAGCTTGTAATGCAAGACAAATTTCTGTGGAAACGGACAATGAAGTGTAATCTTATGTCATCTTATCTTACTTTATTCCTTTGTATGCAAGAGGAGAAGTAATTCCCACTGAAAAATGTGAAATACAACTAATTTTAAAGCAATAGAAGTTTGTCAAATTATTCAACTTCTAAATCCAGGTTGTACACTGGCAGCTTCATCATGTTTAGGCTCTGTTTTTAAAAAAACACATCCTACAATACACACTGGCTCATCACTACACCAGAACATAAAGACCAACTAACTCGACTACCAGCCAACTTTATGTCAACTTTTCAGAAAGACCTTTTGGTCAAGGTATCTTGGAAAGGGCTATTGTAATTGTTTACCACACGATTACAATGAAGTATGATGTTAGGGTAGTTTGCTACCAAAACAGGACTTTGGTTTGCTACCAAAGTCCTGTTCTGCATGACATCTATCCTCCTCAGATAAAAATGGGTCAGCTCCATAGCTAATACCCAGGTCAGCCTGTATCTCTCCTACTGCTCATAGACATTAGCCACAACAGAGTCACTGGGAAGCCACACCTCAGAAATTTTAGCCTGACAGCCACCAGCCACCTGCAAGTTAATCGGGTATCCCACAACATTAAAGGGATACTTCACCCATTGAAACATGAATCTGTACTGACATTGGGTCATACATGTAGTAGAAATGTGAAATAAATTTTGAAGTTGGTGCCTTCTTGGCCGAGAAAAGGCAGAAAGTATCTTTTTGGCTCATGTTGATGAAAGACACCTAATCCCAGAATGCACAGCACCGCAGGCCACTCCCACTAAGGTCCTCTAGTTCAGAATCAGAAATACTTTATTAATCCCAGAGGGGAATTAGATCATCACAGTTTCTCCAAAATATACAATATAGCAGTAGAAATATAGTAATAAAAACATTTACAGACATATTTACTTCAACACATACGGCCATTTCCTCAACTGATTCAGAGATTTCTTCCAGAAGGAATTGGTATCTTGGAAATTTCTGACAGAAAACAGACTCTATGTCTGTGTCCACAGGCAAACAGTGAGAGCACAGACACTACCAGTCCGCCCCAGCTAGAGGCCCGGGCGGCCAGCAATATAGCCGCGAGACGGTTGCTGCCGACAGGCCGGTCTTGTGCCCCAGCGGGCGGCCGGCCGCGTCAGCGGCAGGCGGCCAAAGGACAAGACCGGCCTGTCGGCAGCAGCCATTTCGTCGCTATATTTATATTTTTTCCCCATTATCAGCGTTCTCTTTATAGAGCCTGTTAGCATAGCTACCAAGCAATTTGGCGGATGTTAAGTTTTCGATTCTGGGAGTGAGTTCCCACCCACTGATCTGTGATTGGTCTGTAGCATTAGTGGTCGAAAATATGAGGAACTAGCATTGTAGTTTCACCCGGCTAACTGGAACAGCTTCCAGTGATGCAAAAATCGTAATTTTGCGTCACTGGAAGCTTCTTTTCAGACTTAGAAATACAAAGATTTCCCGTCATAGGGGAAAATGAGGGCGGGATGCACGACCATTCAAAAATACTACCAGGTTTCTAATGATACAAAGCTTAATGCAAATGGGTGAAGTATCCCTTTAAACTGGTTAACATGGTCATGAATAACATAACAAGAGTCTTTGTTTTCTAAAACTTTGGAAGCTTTATTTCGGTCACTTATTTCGCACCTTTAATAATACTAGTGTTGTATTTTATATTGTTGAAAAGCTTGATTAGTCACCTTTACAACGAGGTATAACTTGCAAGGATCGTGCATTCGTGGAATGAGGAACACAGCTAAACGTGTGGGTAGCGACCAAAAAAAATGTGCCAAGGGGTGTTGTGGGGCAGTGGTTAGTGCACGGCCTGGGTTCGAGTCTCGCCTGTGGCTCCTTTCCCGCATGTCATTCCCTATTCTCTCTCCCTCATTTCCAGCTCGATCCACTGTCCTGTTGCTCCATAATGGCACAAACAGCCCAAAAATAAGTCTTTAAAAAAAAAAAAAAATTTGCAAAAATCCCTTGCAATGTTCTTCTGTTGGTATTCACTCTTGTTTGCTGGGCATTTTGGCACTTTTTTGGGGGGCGTTACCCACACGTTTAGCTTCGCATCCTTTTTAACAGACAGGAAATTTCACATCTCTCTAGGAAATTTTAAATCGAAAGAAAGAAAGGTCCTCTGTGGGGTTCCAAAAGGATTGGTCCTTGAGCCGTTGCTTTTTAATCTATACATCCTCCCACTTAGTTCAATCATGAAGAAACACAACATATCATACCATATGCTGATGACACACAGGCATACATTTCACTTTCATATGATGATCTGAGCCCTATTGATAAACTTACAGATTTAAAAAAAGATATCAACTCCTGGATGTTCAGAAGTTTTTTAAAACTCAACATAGACAAGACTGAATTACTTACTTAGTGTTCCAAAAACTCAGAGACAACAGATCCATATACACCTCACATCAAATTCCATTAAATACAGTGAGCAGGCCAGAAATCTTGGAATTATTTTAGACTCCGACCTTAACGTTGAAAATCATATCTCCAGCATTACCAGAACAGCATTTTACCATTTAAAGAACACATCAAAACTCTGATCCTTCATATCCCAAACAGATGCAGAAAAATTAGTCCATGCATTCATCTCCACTAGGTTAGATTACTGTAATGCCCTGTATGCCGGGTTATCCAAACAATCTATCAGACGACTCCAACCTATTCAAAATTCAGTAGCCAGAGTCCTGACACACACAAGAAAATTTGATCATATCACTCCGGTCCTAAAAACTCTCCATTGGCTCCCCGTACAACACAGAATCACCTTCAAAATCCTTCTATTAGTCCATAAAGCTCTCGATGGGTCTGCTCCCAAGTATTTTTCTGGCCTACTCACACACTACAACCCTACCAGGGCTCTCAGGTCATCAAGTGAAGGTCTGTTAGTCATTCCAAGAATGAAATCAAAGTCCGGAGAGGGCGCCTTTAGTTATTGTGGTCCTTCTCTCTGGAACAAACTCCCTGCTGACCTGAGGTCCATCACAACTGTCTCTACTTTTAAAGCTAAACTCCAAATCTATCTATTCTCTCAAGCATACAAACAATTACTCTTTGTGTATGTGGGTATGTGTAAGTGCTTTTTGTTTTGTTTTCTTCCTAATTTGATTATTGTATAATATTCATGATTTATGAGACAGCTATTTTGTCTCTTGTATTCCTATGTTTTTTTTTTTTAAATCTTCAATGTAAAGCACATTGAGCTTACCTGTAATGAAATGCGCTTCATAAATAAACTTCTATTCTATTCTATATTAGTTATACTGTTTGTCAGTATTACAGAAAGCCTCACCATTATTAATGTTTGGAGGTATGGTGGACTTTCCAGGTAGTGTCTGTGTCTTGAGAGCTTCTCAGGCACATGTAAAACTCCCTGCCATGTTCGACCCTGATTTAGTACCACATCCCATGGGCGACCACTGCAGATCTGATACAAACTAATGTGTACATGTGCACATGGCTATACTGAATTTAACTAATCCAATACAGTGTTTCCCACAGAATGACGCTGTACCATGGGTGATGGAGTTGGTGGGGAGTAATTAGGTTTGGATACGTATCATCTGCGAGTCTCTGCAAAATTAACAACAACGTAATATATGTAGCATCACTTGTGAGGCACATAGCAACTGTTTCCCTGTAATTGACAACATTATCACTGAGTGAAATAGACAGTCGCAGGAAAAGGAAAGATGGAGTGGAGAGGGAGAGAAGGAGAAAGAGAAAGGCCTTTGTCACAGATGCTGCAAAATGCTTCAAAATATGTGACATTTTGCCAGTAAGGGACCAGATTCCTGGGTAATAACAGTGTGACAAAAGGGCCCGTAGGCTACACAGTGAGCATGAGTTAAATCATAGCAACAATGAGTACAACAGATATATCATATAACATTGAAGTCATGTATGTTTCAACCAGTGAAAAATATCACAAGCTAATGAAAGTGCATACAAACTATAGCCTACAGCTAATTAATGACTCAGTAGCTTCATCATAACTATACTTATATATATATATATATTTTTTTTCAGCTTTATGCACAGTATGTATAAGGGCTGCATGATATGGTCAGAAACTATAAAGGTCATGACTAAATTTTGCATTGCAATTTTCATTTTTACTTATAAAACAAGTAATATCTTGATGTTGGGACATTTTTGCTCATCAGCATCAGCTCTATCTCCCTCTCACACTCTCCTTCCCTTGCTCTCCCTCTCACATGTTGTTGAAAGTTGAATGATAAAGTAAAACTCCAAATGCTAGAGAGACATTGATTTATCTGCTATGTCTGATAGGACGGTCAGACACCTTTGAGACAGAAAGAAATAGAAAGAAGTTACAGGCTAGCAAACTGACAAAGACAGTTTAAAATGTATCAGTAAACTTCATCATTCTTTAGAGTTTTATTTTCTTTACAAGCTGCACAATTATTTTGTGCCTGATATTAGCACCTTCAGCAACCCTCATGTCTTGGCCTATGCTTGGTCTAAAACTGTACAATTTAAGGTGACATTTCAAACTCACCACTGCTCTTCAAATACTGCTGCTCACAGTCAGCTGGAGTGGAAGCAATAAATATCTCATTTAAACTGTTGCTGTTTTTATGTGTTGGTTTAAACTGAGAGCATTTGGGTACTCTACATGTGTAAAATAAGTTAAATAAATTAAAAGGACAAGATATTAAAAGTCCTACATCACTAATTTTTGGGTGCTATGGGCTAGATGCAACCCAGTCTCATGTCAAAATGTGTAATACCTACGTTGGTCCACAACGCAAAACGTAGTAGTTTCACGATAAGGGCTCTAAAATTGTGACATGCCTACGTTTCCTTTTGTCTGTTCTTTTGTATAAGCATACCTCAGGTGACTGCCCAGTTTTCCCCTGGCGAAAAAAAAAACATGGCGGACATCCCTTCTATTTTCGGTGGAAAATGCAATATTCTAAGATAGTTTGAGGCTTAAGTGTCGTTTTGATAACCTTTCTGGCGACAAATGTACATTGTATCTTCATAATCTTCGTTCGGTTTATGTTTATGAGCTTCAGTTTGTTTGTTTCTACGAAGATTCTTTCAGGTCTCGATAGAAAAACGTTGCCTTGTTATGTTTTCTACTGTTGCTATGGTGGTTGCTATGGATGCTATCAACAACAAACCGGAAGGAAGTGGACGTTTGGTTCGCGGCTCTTAAAACGGGTTACATCAGACCCTAGACATCAAACTAAGCTCCTATGCAATAAATAATGATTTCTGTTACATCTTTATGGATGTCTTTCATTACAACCAAATTTAATAAAACGATTGGAACAGATCGATGCATATTAGCAACATTATAAACCTTAAAATATAACAATCCTATCGAGACCTGAAAGAATCTTCGTAGAAACGAACAAACTAAAGATCATAAACATAAACCGAATGAAGATTATGAAGATACAATGTACATTTGTCGCCAGAAAGGTTATCAAAACGACACTTAAGCCTCAAACTATCTTAAAATATTGCATTTTCCACCAAAAATAGAAGGGATGTCTGCCATGTTTTTTTTTTCGCCAGGTAAAAACTGGGCAGTCACGTGACCTGAGGTATGCCTATACAAAAGAACAGACAAAAGGAAACGTAGACATGTCACAATTTTAGAGCCATTATTGTGAAACTACTACGTTTTGCGCTGTGGACCAACGTAGGTAATACACATTTTGACATGAGACTGGGTTGGCTAGATGATAGCTTGGTGGTGTAGTAGTTAGTGGTTGCCTCACAGCGAGCAGGTTCCTGGTGCAGATCCTGGTCTGACAGGGCCTCTCTGGAGTTTGCATGGTTTCTCTGTGCATGCGTGGGTTCTCTTTGGGTACTGCAGCTTCCTCCCACAGTCCATGACATGCTCAATAAGTCAGCTGGTGACTTTTAAAATTGTGAATGTGAGTATGGCTGGTTGTCTGTTCTGCGATTGACTGTCGAACAGTCCAGGATGTACCCCGCTTACTGCCCAATGACAGCTGGGATCGGCTACAGCCCTCTGCGACTCCGAACAGGAAAAGCTGTATACATAATGGATAGATGGATCTGATAGATGAGTCTCCTTGGTTGTACTAAATAGAATTTTACATTTAATTTAACAGAATAGTAGAATATTCTTCACCATTGTGCGATAGAAGATCATTTATCTTATCATTTCCGAAAAGATTGCATGATTACACTGACACCAACAATTGATGCAAAAACAGTTGACGCATTACCCAAAGGGGTGACGTAAGAGTGTTTCTGTCAAGCTTGTGCTCATCAGAATGTCCCCAGATGAATTGGTGGTTCTGTCAAGACAGATACTGTTAATTAAACTGTAATATTAGGTAATCAAATATGGCAGCAAACAAAGTGCCCATTTAATTCTATTTGTGGGAAACACCCAAGGTAAAGTTTCAGTCCTTAAGCAAACAAGGTCTGTGGATACATTTAAATCTAGACTAGACTATGCTAAGCATCATGCTAACTAATACATTAATAAAAAGTATACAAAAGTATATTTCCATGATATTTATTTTGAGGATCGTTAATAACTGGGTTGTCTCAGTATGGATGACAACAGGCTGAAGCTCCAGTCCAGTTTATCACTTCTTCTTTCTATGACAGTAAAATGTAAAGGTTAACAAAGGACATGATTCAGATGTCATGATTCAAACTTTAAGAATTTAACTATTCATTGGAGGTAAGTTATAATCATGAACACTATCGGTTTTACACCAGGAATGATAGATGTTTAATTATTTGTTCGTAGTTCCTTCTTTTAATTTTAAATTGTTAACCTGAGGCTTGAATGCCAGCCATCTATTAAATGTGAGACACAAATGTGGTTAACCTCGAGCTTATTTTTCCTTTTGTTAAGTGAATGCCAGATGGATCTAAGCCTATTTTTAAAATGAAGGTATTTTTCAACTCTGTTTTCGCAAGCAATTGCAGAGACCATCATGCTTTTTTCCCAAAGTTAAAAAGACAGATTGTAAATAACATTACATTTAATAACATTGAAGAAGGTTTTTCATTTTTTTAGGGATGTGTTTTGCAACCTGGACCCTGAGACTGTTGAACACCCTAGCTTGGTGTTGATTAAATTTTACTCGATTGCCTTTTCCTTTTTTTTTTTTTCGGTACCTGTGAATGAAAGACACACCCACATGGTAGTAAGATAAAAGCTCATAAGGACTGGAGCAGTCTTGCTTGGGCTGGGAGATTTAGCCAGAAGGTTCTTCAACATCAGTGAACCAAAGGCAAGTAACTAAAACCTCATTATGTATATTTGTTTTCACTTGTTTTTTCGTCTGTTTGTAGTCTGTTTAACCAAGATTAGGATGCCAGGGATTAAAGCAGAAAAAAATGTTTTGACTGAAAATTCTCAACATATAAAAAAAGTTTAAAAAAAACAATAGGTGTTTTCTATCTCAGGAATAAAACTGACACATTTTTCTTTTTTGAAGCTCAAGATCTATGCTGACAGATATGAGCTTGCTTCTTTTTAACAAATTTGAATTTATGGCTGCAAGGTAATGACAATGTGAATATGAATATGAAAGTGCTTGTTTTTGTCACAGAGGATCAGATTGTTATCCTAAGTGTCATGACAACACGTTCCATACAGAGATAAAACTTTGTGTTAAAACTTAAGATGATTATGATTATGACAGCCAGGTGAATTTTATGCTTATATAAATGAACAGGTGCAGCAGGTGTTCTATACAAAACTTTAAAGAAGTGAAACTCTAGTAAATCTAGTTAGGGGGGTCTGTGGGGATTGTCCCCAGAGGAAAAATCTAGCTATTCTAACATTCAAATGAGGCTTTTTGGAGCATTTTGAGATTAGATCATGATAAATGAGGACCTTGTTTTGAGACGAAATAAGAAACCTACTCTGTTCTTAAACTTAAGCAGCCTAAAGTAGTAGCAACACAGACATACCCTCAAACTGTTTACAGAAGTTAGAGTACAAACGTATCAGACTTTAGTCTGGAGTAACAAATGAAAAATAGTTCCTTTGCAAAAATGTACCTTTTACAGAATATTATTTATATATTTTTTAATGTATTAATGTGTTCCTCATTTTGTTGTCATTGCTACAGTTGGAGCTAATCCTACTTGAGTTTCTTACATACCTGTAGCTGGACCAGGGCATATAATACAGATATTTTCACAAATAGTGTATTCATCCTATTTTGCATTATAAATCTGAATCTGAGAAGTAACTAGCAAACAAATTTAAGATTTTGGTAACACTTTATATTAAGGTGCTTGTAATAAGCTGTCATAAGTTACTTTATTAACATTAATAAGACTTTATAGGAAATATAAATCTTTTAAAGATTAATAAATACTTTATTATGCACTTATTAAGAGCTAATAAAGCGGGGCGCTGACGGCACAGTGGTAAGTGTGTGCGCCCCCTCCAAGCTTGAAGCTCAGGTTCGAATCCCACCTGTGGCTCCTTTCCTGCATGTCATACCCCACTTTCTCTCTGATTTCCGACTCTTTCCACTTTCCCATCTCTCCATTAAAGGCACAAAAAGCCCAAAAATAAAACTGTGGAAGCTAAGTACAACGTAGTGCGCGGCACTGACGGACCGCGGCGCACACGGAGTATGTGTGAATTGGGGGTGAGCCCTTACTGACTTTATTGACGTCACCTGGAAAGTGATTGAGTGCATGAGGCTGTGAGGGCTCCAATGGTTAAATACAAATGGGACAGCACTTTGCGACTTCTCTGTAACCATGACAGCATGATTTCATGTGGCAAAAGCTTAGTTTTTTACTTTACTCACTCACGGCCATGGCGCTTATAAAAAGTTCTACTCAATATAGGCCTCAAAATAAATGTATTCATTGTGGGATAAATAAAGGTTTATCTTATTTTATGGGACTAATATGCTATCTGTCTCTCTCTTCTTGCTTATAGACTTGCAAATGAGTTAGCTGTAGTTTCCAATAACCTTTTTTAGTAGACTGTAAATAGAGTGTGGTTTCACCTGCATTATGTTGCAAGATGTTAAAAATAGATCACGTCATGAGGATGGTTGTCCGAACTGTTAATTTTATCTGATCCAGAGGTCTAAATCATCATCAGTTTGACAGCCTTCTTACAGACTAGTTACAGACATTACCTATTGCTTGCCATACCACACTGAAGTAAGGTGGTTAAGTCGAGCTGTGCTGATGCGCTTCCACAAATTACAAGAGGAAATTGTAAAAAGACAAGACATTGAATGGTTGCAAGACCTTGGATTTATGGTTGATATTACAGAACACTTGAATAATCTGAACAAAATGATGCAAGGTTGCAAAAAAGTGGTCACAGTGTTATGATAACTTGCATTTGCTGAGGAACGTACAGGGACATAAATGACCCAAAACGAGAAGAGGAGTGGATGGCATGTGGAGTCTGCAGAAAATGGTACCATCAAACATACGTCGAGGAAAACGGAGTGATGGATGATGATGAAAGGAAAGCCTTTAATGAGACTGTGAAGACATACATGGGACTGAAAAAAACCTAGTTAATATGTTGATGCTGTTCAAAATGTTTTTGATGAAATCTGAATATGCCAAGGTTTTTGTTTTATGAGTTTTGACTGGCAAATGAGTTTATACAGACTGCAGGAAACCCAGGGGGAAACAATTATTTACCCGTATATATTAACAGACAGGTATAACCATATAGATACAGATATGCACATCTGCATAGGCATACACACACGCACATACATTGACATATACATTCCTACTTCTATAAATCTTGTATAAATCTGTAAGTCTACAGACACTTACGACAAAAAGATCAGACAGAAAAGTCCTGACTAAAGTACTCAGTATGTTAATTGTTGTTTAAGGGATTTTTAATTTTCTATTTTAATGTTTCTTTTTCTCCATCATGATGCTTTTCACGTCTTGTGTGAAGAACTTTGAATAGACTTGTTGCTTAAATGTGCTGTATACATATATATATGTATATAAACGTGCCCTGTCTTGTGTATGGAGTAGACAATATCATTACTCAAGTAAAAAAACATGTGAAGCAATCGATTATCAAAAAACCCCTGCTGGAATTGGTTATAATTTCACATTATTTACAAACTAACATACTTGTTGGTCAGTGCACAGCTCAAAATTTGTTAAATATTCAAGATGTAAGGTTTAAAAAAAAGTAACTTCTATGTGTGTATTTCCTATTTAACATATCTATTTTTTCACTCCCACCCCTCTTTTGTTCAGCTCTTAAAATCTTGTCAGCTCTCCCATACCACATCATCCCGGTTTTCTCTGCAGCATAAAGGATAAGAAAGGAGAAATATCAAGCAGAAGCAGAGCTCCTGCAGATGACAGTGACCCAGAGCCATCATGCCAATCTCCAGAGTGAACCTGATTCTCCTATTGTTCCTGCAGGGGGCAATGTTGCTGCTGTTCTGCAGCTGGTACATGGGGCAGAGTCCCTTTAGTCCTGCGTCCGTAAACAACACAGCAAAAGTTCACGTTCTGCTGCTTTCAACACATCGATCTGGCTCGTCCTTCATGGGTGAGGTGTTCAATCAGCACCCATCTGTGTTCCATCTTATGGAGCCCGCTTGGCATGTGTGGACCAGTCTGCAGAAACATGGTGCGCAGGTGCTCCGGATGGCTGTGAGGGATTTTTTGCGGAGTATATTCCAGTGCGACTTTTCTGTAATGGAAGCCTACCTGCCAAATTATCAAGGAGTTTCAGACTTATTTTTGTTTATGCGAAGTCGAGCACTGTGCTCACCGCCAGTCTGTTCTCTCACACCACGTAACCAGATGAGTAACGAGTCTCAGTGCAGTAAGGTTTGTGGTGGTCATAACCGGCAGTTGGTGCAGGAGGCTTGTGGTACTTACAGCCATGTGGTGCTTAAAGAGGTGAGAATTTTTGAACTGGAATCCCTTTACCCGCTCTTTCAGGACCCAAGTTTGGATCTCCGCGTCATCCATCTGGTCCGAGACCCCCGCGCTGTTTTGAGGTCTAGAGAGCACGTATCAAGAAATCTTGATAAAGATAATGCTATCATATTAGAACAAAGAGACATACCTGCAGCTGAGGTGCAGTTTCAAGTCATGCAGGAGGTCTGCCGCAGCCATGTTCGCATCATTGAGAGGGCCACCCTGGAGCCCCCTCCTTTTCTTAAAGGCCGCTACAAAATCGTCCGCTATGAGGATATTGCCCGCAACCCACTTAAGGAGATAAATGCCATTTATGAGTTTGTAGGTCTGAAGATGACCACAGAGCTGGATAAATGGATCTACTCTTTGACCCACGGTATGAAGACAGACAACCTTCCCTTCAATGTTGGATCACGAAATGCTTATAAAACCTCGGAGGCTTGGCGTGAAGTGCTGTCGCACAACAGAGTTAAACAAATCCAGGAATTGTGTCAAGAGGCCATGTCATTGCTCGGGTACAGATCAGTTAACAGTGAAGAAGAACAGAAGAGCCTGGACAAAGACCTTCTCATGCCACTTGAACAGTATAATCCAGGAACCATTTAAAGCATAAAAAAAAAATATTAAAACCAAGAGACTAAATTGGAGTTTTCATTCTTTTCTAGATTTTTTATATAAAGCCTTTAATGAGTGAGGGCAAGAAACCTCAATTGCTGTTTTCCTTTTCTTTCACTACGCAGTACTCCCATATCAAACCCCTTGAGTCTTTATTTCCCTAAAAGATTCTTTATTTTTGGAAATGTGAAATAAAGAAGAAAGAAACATCTTTTGTTGTTCTTTGCAAAGAGTTTACAGATATGAAAACTCACACAAGACTCCAACCTTGGTTCGACAGAATCTTGCTCATCAATGTTCTCTGAGTCCCATAAAAGGTCCTCAAGCCTCTTCATATTAAAGTCGTCAAATAGAGAAAGAGAAAAATACAAACATACAATAATTCCAACATTGCAAAGCCACTACCACTGACTTATTTTGTAGTTTTTCCATCATTTTTAATACAGGGACAGTTAAGTAATAGCAGAGAAACGTGGTATCAAACCCATTACATATTTCTAAAAAGCACATCTCTGGTAAATTCCAGATTTAAAGACATTGTGATTCATCAACGAAATCTCATGAGTGTGAGTCTGCTAAGAATTTCTTTAGTCTGGGAGAGCCATAATGGCTACTCTACAAAGTTAAGTGGAAGATCAGTAAACATATACAAATTACAGGCGTAATGAAGCTTCCTTTTTACTTAACTCCCTGTTTCATATCAAAACCTTTTCTGAAAAGTGTTTAAAGAGTAGTTTTTGTAATTACCAGGATCTTGGTAGCCAGTACAATGCTGAAGTACTGGTGGAGGAACTTGCACACAGAGAAATACCAACTGTTTGGAAAAAAAAAAGAAGTAAATCCAGGTTAGATCATTTCTTTTAAAATTTTTGTCCAGATGTAAAATAAGGCAAAATTTCACAAAATTAAACACTGAAACGTTTGGCAAATGTTCAACATGAAAACTATCAAGCCTAGATATGTATTTGGCATTGTAATGTGATTTGTTAGTTCATTGGTTTTTCCCCTCAGTCTGCTATTAATATTCATGTGCAAGTATATAGAAATATTGAGTACCATACACTATCAAACAAGCCCCTACTCCATATCACACATCAGCACTCTCCAATATTAGTCCCTGAAATTCATTTTATAAGATGGAGACTAACCAGCAGATGAACCTTTCTTCCTACGCTTGCTACTACAATTTGTTGAAAATATATATTAAAAATATTGAATTTATAAAAAATCTAAAATACTTTTCAATAAATTTCCCCCTTCTTCCAAAAACATCTCGTGGACCGGATGAAACTTACTGTCGTGCCTGATCTGGCCCACGGGACGTAAGTTTGACACCCCTGATCTACACCAATACAATGGAGCTGCCAATGCCACTAGAATATTGAAAGTTCAGACCTCACTGCCAATTCAAGGCTATTTCTTCAGTGGAAAGTACTTCCAATGAAAATGTTTGAGGTGTGTTCTGGATGGATTATCCACAGTAACAGTGACACAGTGAAAGTTTTAGGAGATATTGAGACCAATATCTCAGAACTTTGACAAATAAAAACCAAACCTATCTTCATGGATAAATGCCATTAGGCGGAACTCCTTTAAAAAGTACTCTGCTGAAATTAACCTTATCTCTAACTATATGCATCTGATGATGGAGGAGGCACAGCGTGCTGCTAAGCAATGTCCAGCCAAGGCAGAAGAGCCCAGGGCAAAGAGGAAGTGCCATCTCTGCCGTGGATAGAGGAGCACGTTCTCTAAAGGTGTTCCAAATGTGGACAGGCTCTGCAAGGTGCACACGATCTGGATTTGCTCCACTTGCCAGAACTAAAACACACACACACACACACACACACACACACACACACACACACACACACACACACACACACACACACTGTTCTACGTTTTTTGTCATAATGATCTTGTTTTGTATATAGAGTTGTTTTCACACACACACACACACACACTGTTTTGTTCTCTTGTTCCAATAATTATATTAAAAGATTTAATAAATAATATTGCTTTGGCAGTCTTTATTGGAGCGTTTTTCTGTGTTGTTAGGGCAAAAGGTGTGACAGAAGTCCTAGAAAGTAGGGGAGGCCAGACATTGATTTTTAGAGGGCCTTATTCGCCCTCTCCAGCTGTGGAATGGAGCGTGTGGTAGAGACAAGTCTAGAGTAAAAATGTCAACTCTCTCGATCGTTCCCCCACTAAGTTATGAATTCATAATTTTGTAAAATATTAATATCTTCAGATTCAAACTCAAATTTCATCGGGGACTGTGATTGGCAGACCAAATGTTAGCTTCCAATAATGTCCCGGAGCCCGAGATATGACATAAAATATGATCAGGATCCTTGGAATCATGGGAAATAAATGGAAGGAAAAATGAGCATACAGTTCGGATGATAAATATAATTTAATTTGAACTTAGTTAACTGTTGTAAACAATATGTAGACATTTAATCTAATATTGAATTTAACTAAATCCTGGATGAAGTAAATCTTCTTGCTGGTGCTACAGTCCTTAATATTAGTGCATGCCGACAGGTCACATCTGATTGCAAGTTAAACATATTGTATTATCCTTTACACAGCTTGTGATTTTTTCATGCTTAATGTATAAAATGATTGTTGAAATATGGATTCAATTAAGGTTGATCATCCATTACCATAGAATAAACAAAATGATTTAAGGATTTGCAGTAAACAAGCATTCATGAGGTGAAAGCCTGGGTTGTGAATAAGTGAAGTATTATTTTATTTCCATATACCAACAATATAGAACACAAGAACATAAAAAAAAGTTTGCAAATGTGAGTATGATACTCCCATCAGTTCACACCATACTGGAAATCTTTTTAAATGTGCAAGTCAAGAGCAAGCAGTGGATTGTTGTCCTTATGTAGAGTTGCCAGAAGAGGGCAGCAGAGCACCATAATGATCACACTTCATGAAGTAAAGAGCAAAGTCTACTCACATAACAAGCGTTTAGATAAAGGGAAACAGCTTCATTTACATCCGTTTATTTAGGTTAAAAGTCCCCTAAATGTCTTTTACATTTCCAGCAGACTGAATTTCAAATCAGTGTGTAGATGTTTAGCAGAATGTTTACTGTAGCTTGTATTCTAAAAAATCAGTTTATGTTATTACCTCTGTGAGCTGCTGCTATTCAGACTTGATAAGAATAGTTATGTTGATTTCTGATTTAATTAACATCTGCAAAATAACAACCCCACATGACAAGACAACTATAAAACTATGTCATCCTATCAATGTGTGCTCCAAACAAACCAAATCAAGACAACATTTGGAACATATTAAAAAGGACCTCTCCCACCAAGATCCATCATGTTTTATCTCGTCAACAAAACACATGCTCATCTTTGTGATGAGGTTTAACCCTGTCAACAAACATTGACTAAAGTCTAAGTCTGCTTAATGTATCTATTCTCTTCTATTTTAGTTTATTATTTAGATTATGATCCAAACTTAATTTTTTTTTTGGTCTCAGAATGGTTCACACGCAAACAAACGCACATACAGCCACGTTGTCAGAAGATGCCATACAGTGGTGTTGAGACGTCACCTTGACCCGTTTCTCTGTTAACTGTATGTAATTAATGTATGTGTGGACGAGGTCAGTATGTAATTAATGCTCTGTTACAGATCAAACGGCTGTCTGCCTATAATTACTGGGGATCCTGTGTGGACTTATCATACGCTATATGTGGAGCTGTGTCAAATGAGAGGCTTGTTCTCAGTGGTCAAAAGAAGAGGAAAGGACACGAAAGGGAATGAAATGTAAAAGAAAGGAGAGGATGGAAGTTAGGGGATAGGATAGGAGGAGACCAGGGAGGAGACAAGGGAGGAAATAGATGATGGGAGGACATAACATGGATGACAAGAATCACCTTTTCTTCGGGTTGTCTGTAATTACTGTCCAGATAAGCAAGTAGACATGGTATAATCACTGTACGCCAATATCTGTGTGTTTGAGTGTGTGTGTGTGTGTGTGTGTGTGTGTGTGTGTGTAAAGGAGTCAAAGGATAAAATCAGTATATGACCATCTTTAAGATAAGACAAGGATCTCTGTCCAAACAAGACACATAAACTTTTCTTCATTATTAGCAGGCTAAATAATTGTCTCACTGTCTAAATAGGTCTGACTAAAAACCCATCAGACAGCTGCAGCTCATCCAGAATGCTGCTGCCAGATTCCTCCTTGCATTAACACTAAGGATGTTGAACACATTGCACCAGTCCTTAGATATCTACAATGGCTCCCTACTGTATGAGTGAAAGGATTGATTTTGTAACAATTCAACCATAAAATGTGCCAATTGTAGAAAACTCCCATCTGACAGGGCTCACGTTGCTGTGCTGCTAAGTGTCACAATTTTCCTGTGAAAACTTTTGTTTTGTGAATTAAAATCATCATTGGTGTCAGTTTTTGTAACATAATAGCGAGCCCCAACAGACTCTAGAATCGCCACTGCGTTTGACCACCTCAGTTGCTAGATTTTCTTTCTTATCCTTTGTGTCAAATTGCTTCTCAGCTTTTTCTATACTCTTGGATATATGGTTTTGACTCATCACTGTTTCTGGATTATTAAATTTTTGACTGTTCTGTATACTTGATTTGTTTGCTTTTAGAGATGAATCCAAATTTGAATTTGAACGGTGAAAGACTGTGGTGGATTTGGTTTTAAGTTGGTTATTCGACAGACATTCAAACCAGAGCTGGCGAAGTTTACCTCTGGCACTCACCCTTGCCCGTCGGAGATTGATTTAGGGATCATCAACAATTTAATGTTTCATAGGTACAAATCTGTCTGCAGTATCTTCATGCTAACTTACACACACAGAAACACAAAAAACCTGCAAACATATGAATATAGTCATATTGACTTAGAGAAACAATTTACGCCTCATTATGTATTATATTTGTGTTTTTATCAATTTTTTCATTAAAATCAGTTATTACTAATAAACATTGTTAATCTTTTTTTTTTCCAATAACTTTCATGATTTGTAATAGGGCATTACAAAAGCCTAACTGAAAATTAAAACTCACTTAGAAATGAGACACACCTCAATGTTACATATTGGAGTTATTATATTTAAAAAAAAATGTATTTTAGTTATTGATAGTTGATTGTTTTTATATTTTATTCAGTAATTTTCATGTGTTAAGACTGAGCATCCAAATCTTTCCAGAGGAGTTTTTGTCATCTCAATAATGCTGACTAATGTAAACAGAACACACCTCATTTTGTCAACATGTCTTTTCCAAAAAACCTTTTAGCAAATTTACAGCAGTACCACTGAGCTGTGGCAGGTGGTGATAATGCACTAGTAGTTTAATGTCCATAAGATAGAATACCACAGAAGAAGAGGATTGTGGAAGCCATATTAGAAAAAGAAGGTAAAGGCATGTTGATGGAGATTCTTTAATACAACAATGGCACATTTGAGGAAAGGGAAAAAAGAAATGCTCAGACCCCTGGGGGAAAAATAAATAAATATTTAATTCTTCAGGGTTTTAGAAGGTTAAATGTTTCACCTGAGCAGTGGTCTGCACTTTCACTGGATTTGTCAAAACCAAGATAGAATGAAATGGTCGAGGGTCATCTGGAGTGAAGATGTGAGGTGTGGGAACAGAAGTGCTTCATTCAGGTACAGTTCAGCCCTGAAAGGCTTATTTATGTTATCATATTCTTACAATTCTACTTAAGCAGATTTTTCCAAGTCCTGTTATGCTAATTTGAACAATAATACAGCAACAAACAATGTTAATGCTGCGTCACTGAAGGTTTTTCAACGTTGCAACGTAATGTTTTAGTTTTTTTTGTTTTTTGCTTGTTGGATCAAAACTAGTCAAAAATAGTTTTCATAATTGAAATGAGATTTTATCTCTATGTTAAGGAAACGATGTTAATGAGGGAGACTTAAGGAGTCAACCATTGTATGTGTGGAAACAGGGTTCCCACTCTTTTTCAGAGATCATTTTTCCAGGACATTTTCAGTGATGATCGAGCTGGTATGACAGTCTGTGTTTTAAATAGGATCAGAAAAGCTGAAAAAACAAGAAGAATGGAGGGAATGCAACAAACTGGCAGAAATCCCAAGGAAAGAATGGTGAGGATAATGTTTAAGTACATCTCCGGTTGAGTGGACGCTGGTGCGTCTTGCTGCCGCTGCTCACCGGTTATTTTTAAGTATTTTGTTTGGTTTTACGACCTGAATGGACTGCGTAATTGCACTTTTATGGGAGTTAGAGCATTAACCTATCTTCGCATAAACACCAATTCAGTTGTTGCTCCTGTGTTTTGCTCGTTTTGTTTGCGAGCGGGCCAACTCTAGCCTACCCATTGCAACGCAGCACCCGGCTTCGCTGATCCACCTGGCCGTTGCAGTCGCTATGTGGGCCAGAAAGTTTTACATCTGGTCTGCACTTATCTGGACGCTCCTGTCGTTCTGCCATCACCCTGTGGCAGGTATACTGTGGTATACAGCCGCTGAACTTTGTTGGCTTCGCTGGCACCTGCCTGAGCCTCAACCGCCAGTGCTGCAACTCCACCCGGACATCGCTCTCTTCCCCCGCCGGAGATACATCCATGGTGGGTCTCACAGGAATTTCCATCAGGACAACTCCAAAGCAATAAAATCCCTCTGGTCTACCTCTCGCCGCCCTCCCAGAAACTCCGGCAGGGCTGTTGATCACCGCGTATTAGCCAGCCCAGCTAGGTCGGCTAAAGCTCCAGTCAAACATGACAACGCCGCTGTTAACTTCAGTCTGCTTAACATCCGCTCTCTCACGGGCAAGGGACATCTCATCCAGGATCTCCTCACTGACCGTAAGCTTGATTTCTCTGTCTGACTGAAACTTGGCAACAGCCAAATGACTTTTCTCAACTAAATGAATACACTCCTCCGGGCTTCGTTTACATCTCACATCCCCGTGGCAACGGTCGGGGTGGAGGTCTCGCGATAATTCACCGCGAGAAGTGGAAAGTCCTGCAAATTTCTATGCCTGCCTTCAGTTCATTTGAATGTGTTGTATTTAAGCTGCCTGGACCCACTCCCACCATTGTTGCTACACTCTACCGCCCCCCTAAGCCACACAGTGACTTCTTAAATGACTTTGCCACTCTGCTCACCCATTTATCTACTCTTTCACCAAATGTAATATTGCTGGGGGACTAATATACACATGGACAATAGCAATCTGCCTCTTACCAGAGACTTTTCATCATGCCTGGAGAGTTTTGGATTCCATCAATACATAGATTTTCCAACACACACAAAAGGTCATACTCTGGACTTAATCTGTTGTTCTGGTCTCACCCCCTCCAACTGCACAGCTGATGAACTCCACCATGTAACTGACCATTTCCTCCTTTCATTCAATGCTGCACTTTGCCTCTCTGCAATTAAGTCTCCACGTCTCATCTCATTTCGGAATATAAAGGACATCAACACAGATACTCTCCGCTCCAATATTGACAATATTCTGATCCCCGACTATCTTTCCAACCCTGATGAACTAGTAGCACTTTATAATAATGGATTAAACAACATTCTCAACTCTCTTGCCCCAGTGAAAACACGGTCTGTCTCCTTCTCCTCAACTGCCCCCTGGTATACCCCTGAGCTCCGGACAATGAAAACGAAAAGTCAACAACTTGAACGACTCTACAAAAAAACAGGTCTCTCTATACATAAGGAAATGCACAAAACCCATATACTACACTACAAGGACTCAGTTGCTCAAACCAAATCCAACTATTACTCTGGCTTAATCATCTCCAATGAAGGAAACAACAAAACTCTGTTCTCACTGATAAATAAAATTCTCCAGCCACCAAACTCCCTAACCCCCCCCCCCCCCCACCTGTACTCTATTGACACCTGTGAATCACTAATGCTGTTTTTTAATGAGAAAATTCACAATATTCACCAGCACTTATGTCCAAACCCACTGCTTCTCTCCCCTCCTGAATCTCTCCCGCACTATCAGTCGCTTTCCTGTTTTCAATTCCCTGATCCCTCTGAAATCTCTGACCTCATCCAAAAATCCAAGCCCTCCACTTGTCAGCTTGATCCCCTGCCCACAACCTTGGTCAGATCTTGCCTCTCCTCTCTGCTTCCCCTCATATCTGCCATCATTCACGCCTCCCTCACCACTGGAATTGTTCCTTCATTATTCAAAACTGCAGCTGTCACTCCTATATTGAAAAAAACTGGTTCAGATCCTAACAACTTCAATAACCTCCGCCCCATTTCTAACTTACCTTTCATCTCCAAAATTCTGGAAAAAATAGTCGCCACCCAGCTACAGTCTCACTTAAATCAAAATAGCCTCTATGAGCCCTTCCAGTCCGGTTTCCGCCTCCGTCACAGTACATAAACTGCTCTACTAAAAATCACCAACGATCTCCTCCTTGCTTCTGACTCCGGCTTACTTTCCATCCTCATCCTTCTTGACCTGAGTGCAGCCTTTGACACTATCTCACACCCCATCCTCCTCAGTAGACTCTCCTCCATTGGCATCACTCACACCCCCCTTACCTGGTTCCACTCTTATCTCTCAGGCCGCACTCAGTTCATACAGCTCAAATCCTTCAAATCCGAGCCTTCCCCAGTCACTAAAGGTGTGCTCCAGGGCTCTGTCCTGGGGCCCCTTCTCTTCATCACCTCCCTTCTCCCCCTTGGCAATATTTTCCGTAAATTCAATATACTTTTCCACTGCTTTGCGGATGACACCCAGCTCTACCTCTCCAGTAAACCAAACTCCACACTTCCACCCTCCTCCCTCACTTCTTGTTTATCTCAAATAAAATCCTGGTTCTCCTCAAACTTCCTTAAATTAAACAGTGATAAAACCGAGATCCTTCTCGTCGGCACTAAATCCATATTATCCAAAGTTGGCAGTTTCTCCCTCACTATTGACAGCTCCTCAGTTTCCCCTTCCCCTCAGGTTAAGAGTCTGGGTGTCATCCTCGACAGCTCACTATCATTCAAATCCCATATCAAGAAACATTACCCGGTCTGCATACTTCCACTTACGAAACATCAACCGTCTCCGCCCCTCCCTCACCCCCATATTGCCTCCATCCTTGTCCACAGCCTCGCCACCTCCCGTATTGATTATTGTAATTCTCTCCTCTTCGGCCTTCCTCATAAGTCCCTCCATAAGCTCCAACTGGTTCAAAACTCTGCTGCCCGTATTGTCACCAAAACCCCCTCATACCATCACATCACCCCCATCCTACAGCAACTCCATTGGCTCCCGGTGAAGCAAAGAATCATCTTCAAACTCCTCCTGTACACCTTCAAGGCCATCCACAACCTCGCCCCTCCATATCTGTCTGACCTCCTTCACATCGCCACTTCAGCCCGCTCCCTCAGATCCTCCTCCTCCATCCACCTCACCGTGCCCTCTGCCCGCCTCAGCACCATGGGGGGCAGAGCTTTCAGCTGCTATGCTCCCCAGCTCTGGAACTCTCTGCCACCTGACATTCGCAATATTGACTCTCTCCCCATCTTCAAATCCAGACTCAAAACCCATCTGTTCAAGATCGCCCACTCACTCTGACACTTGTCCTACATTTAATTTCTTTATTGTATGCTGGTTTTTTTTTTATCTATCGCTGTTTTTAAAATGTTGATTGTTGTACAGTGTCCTTGTGTGTCTTGAAAGGCGCTTATAAATAAAATGTATTATTATTATTATTATTATTATTATAATGAGGGAAAGGAAGAGATGAGAAGTGATCAATTTCTGGGAGATTTTGCCCAACAAAATACCTAAGAAGAGGGAAGCTTGCCAAAGCACTGGCTGATGGTGTCAGTAGTTATTATTACACCATGTTAAGGAATCCACCTGTGGAGCAGATTATGGCAGGGAACAAAACCAAAAGCCTTACTAAGGATGTTTTTAAAGAAAACATCATCTGAAGTCAAAACAGGTACAAGGCTCCACAATGATGTGATGCTGGAGCTCATGTTGGCTTAAAAACCAATCAAAGAAAGCAGCAGTCATCAAACATCTGAAGGGTATCTGTAACATCTTCAAACAGATCCTTTTGCTGTGCATTTGTACACGGAAACAGGGCTTAAGATTTTGGCAGAACTTTTAAAAAGAAATATGCAAATCACCCTGTACTTGTATGCAACAGGTGGGGTGATACAAAAAACCCAGATCAAGACCATAAAGTGCTTTATAAGCACAAGTTCTGCCTGGCATGTGTAAGGACAAGCCACCATTACTTGTCACAGAAATGATATTGACCAGTCATTCCATCCCATCGCTTTCCCATTGTTAATGGAATTTATAGAAAAGTTGTCTTGCACAGGCAAAACACAAATAACACAGGTTGAGACAGATTTTAGTTGGGCTTTCATACATAATGTGCTCTTTGGCCCCAATTTATCTTGACGGGGCATTGGAAATAGTGTCAGGAAATTCAACCATACCAAGCTTCACTGTGCTGCATTTGTGCTCTGCCCACATTATCAAGGCTGTGACATGAGGATTTGGCAAAAGGTCAGGAGATCGAGGCAAACAGGAGTATGCAACATTCAGTTTTGCTTCTCTTTTGAACTGCACAAGTATGCAGTAAGTCATTGATGTGTTTTACCATGTGTGTTCTGTTTGATGCAGAAGAGTACACACAATTAGCAACACAGTAAAACATACCTGGACAATTCTCCCATCTAAGTCCCAATTCAACAAATGCATTTCAGACGAGACGAGACAAGACAGAAATTGATTTTCTGTCTGAGGATGCGGTTTGTAAAAAAAACCAAAAAAAAAAAAACCTACCTCTGTCCTGGTGTAATTGATGTGCGGTTAAAAAACTATATGAGGATCTTCCCATTGTGGAGCGGTTTGTTGCTTGGAGATCTGTCAAGACAACCAAAATAAAAAATAAAAACATGCAAGAAAAAAAAAAACTAGGAACACCAGCTGCCATGTTGAGCTCTGGTTTAGTTTGGTCAAAGACATACCCGAGACCAGCAGAGTTCATATCTAAAATGTTTGCTTCAATACAAAGAAGATATGTGGAACACATTGGGCAACATAATCTGCCATTTCAGATAACGGATAAAAACCTTGCACAATCCTGTAGACCTTATGATGACTTTGGAGAAGAGTGGAACAAGCGGGAGTGGCTCTGTGTGCAGAGATAAACGATGCTGATTCTTTCCATTGCCGAGACAAGGAAGTTCCAGTTTCAAAAGAAAAAAAAACATCTCCAGTAAAAATCTTTGTGATGCATTCTAGTCAACAGTGAATATTGTTTATCATGTGTCTCACATAATAGAAGAAAACTAAATAGGAAATGCCCATCATGACACAAATTTGGTTTGTTTGTCAGATGGCAAAGAGTCCTTTATCTCTGATGTGAAATTTCAGACAACAAATAAATACATGGACAGGGAGAGGAGACTTATGGCCATGTAAATCTTGGAGGAATCAGGTTATATAAAACATACATAAATTAACATTCATTTAATTTTTCAGTCATTGATGAGCAGAAATTCTAAAGTAAGACCAATAGGGCTTTCACACTTGCAGAAAACTCATGGAAAACTCCTGTTATTAGCTCCTGAGGAGCTGTATGTGTGAACGCAGACAGCAACATTTTTCACTCAGAATTCACCCAGACACTCCTGCCTGATCTGTAGTGTTTTTTTCCACAGCAAGTCCAAGTGAGCTGATGTGAGAATGCAGCAGGTTATTCTCTGGAGAACTCACCTTGAGCCAATGGGAGGGGGGAGTGACGTTTATATGGTGTGACTGGGATCAGTGCATAGAGTGTATGCACGCAACCACTTAGATCTTTGTGCACGTAATTAAATGGCTGCATTAGGTTTTCTGTTCGTCACTATGTTCTCCACTTTTTCCTTGTCATTCCGTTCAGCTACTCGTAGCACTGATATTAAGGCAAATATTCTCATTAAGGAGAGTGGGGTAAGATGAGTCAGTGGGTAACTTTCAGTGGCAAAGGACAGACATATTGACAGGTCAGCACTGCGGAGGTATATAAAAAAGAAGTTAAAGGAAGTGGGGAAAAAAATGGAACAGTGGAAGCCAAGAGGGTCTTCACAGAGGAGGTGGAGAAGGAGCTTGCTGATCACGTAAAAAAGTTGGCTCCATGGCCTCACTCTTTAAGGTCAAGATTGGTTCAAGAACTTTATGGCACGGCACCATCTCTACTGACGTATGCCTGAAGCAACATCTTTAGGAAGAGCTACAGCATTCAACAAAACCACAGTCAGTTCTTTGACAAACTTACCAATGTGATGGACAGGTGACAGAATGAATATATTTAATAACATTAATAAATGTGATGGCATCTATAGATTGTAGAAGAGTTAAGAACATTTCATGCACAAGAGACTGGCACATTTGTGTACTTATCAGCCCCAATTACCAAATTATTTACAGTTATTTAGTTATGTAGTTACAGTTATTCATGGGTTTTTAATATGCTTTTGGCATTGCTTGTAAAGCTAAACGATTCCGATTTTTCTCATGGCTATTGTTTTTGTTTTATAGGTTTAAATTCCCTCCAAACATGATTTATAATGTTGACGAAACAGGTGTCACAACAGTGCAGACACCAAAGCAAGTTCTGGTGGAAAAGGGGAAGAAACAAGTGGAGGCCATCACATGCTGAAAGAGGAGAGCTTCTGACCGTGGTCTGTTCAGTCAATGCTACTGGCAATGCAGTGCCTGCTATGTTCATCTTCCCAAGGGTTAGATGCTAAGACCATTTAATCACAGGAGCACCTCCCGGATCAATGAAGACATCTTTGCTAAATTCTTTGAACATCTGGTTCAGCATACCAACTGCTCCTCTGACCATCCCATGCTGCTACTCCTTGATAACCACAAGGCTGATATTTCACTGAGTGCACTGGGTTTAGCAAAAAGTAAGGGGATTATTATGCTCATAATTCCACCCCTCACATCTCATCGCCTGCAGCCTCTGGACAAGTGTCTATGGTTCATTCAAGGGCTATTACAACCTAGCTCTTGATGGTTGGATGAGATCTAACCCAGGCAAAACAGCCAACATATGCCAAATCGCTTGATGTGTGAACGAGGCTTTCATGTCGGAAACTACACCAAGGAATATCTCTTCTGGATTCAGGTACACAGGAATTTTTCCTTACCACAGAGATATTTTCTCTGATGCAAAGTTTGAACCATCCATTGTGTCAGACAGACCAAACCGTGAGATGCTATCTGCTCGTTTCACCATTGCACTATTTTAGATAAACATAATTTACTAAATTTTCATAATTTTGTTCATTTTAAAAATGCTTGTTTGTTTTATATATACAATTTTGCACGGACTTGTTCCTCCTCCTTTGAAGGACTTTATAAAGCTGAAGTCTGCCAGTAGGATCGGCACCAGGACCACCGCCCGAGAAGACTGTGAGGTCCCATACAGACGCAGTGTGACAGCACAGGCAGTTATTGTCTTGTGTCACTTGTGCCTTTGTATTTGTATTTTATTTGTAATTTGTCTTTTTCTGTTACCTGCCTAGGGACAACAGATGGAAACTAGCACTTCTGCTATAAACTGGCATTTTTACAGCTGTAATTGTTACAGCTGTTCATTAATATGCACTGTCCCTAACAAACAAATAAAAAATAGATTAAAAAAAGATGATCCACCCATGGCTTTTACCTCCACCTCTGCTGAGTTGCCTTTACAGGCATGTTCTTCAACATAGGGACAGATTCACTCTTCCGACCCCATGGATGTGTCTCCCACTGAAATTTTACCCTTACCCAAAAGTCAGCAGCCTAGGGCACTGACAAAGCGAAAGCTGCTGAAGACAAGGATCCTGACTGATACACTCTGCAGGCAATCGAAATGGGACATGAAAAGAGAAAAAATTGACAGAATGATCTCAGATTTGTCAGTTGGTGACTTTGTCATAGTGAAGCTTGCGAACAAATGCAAAAGCTACTGTTATATTGGCTTGGTTGAGAGCCTCAAGGAAAATGGGCCTCATTCACTAATTTATGTGAAGACATGATCTTTCTCTGCGCATAAAATAACTGCATATGCAAAATCACCGTTGGCTTCATGACACTTCCGTACCAGCCAATTTTGTTCTCACCACCTTGTGTGTGTGTTAGTGAATCATTATTGACAGGCATGTGCCTGCTACGTGCAGGATAGCACTGTATGCCCTTACATAGGCTTAGCTGGTTTTGGTAACAGATGCGATATTAGTGGGCGTGATCAATGATTAAATTTAAGTCACACCGTTACATTAGTTATATTCTTGATTTTTAAATCTTTAATTTAATCTTTTAGATTAAAGATGAATAATAAAGATGAAAAGGCATACGTTTTATGGTTATTTAATACATTTAGTCAATGCATTAGTAAATTCACATTTTTAATTCTTGTCTATGAAACATATACATATATATATATATCTTTACTGAATGTACTTTAATATGTCACGCATTTAGTTAAGAGTTATGTTTACATTTTCTGAGAGAGCTGGTCAATCATTTGTGCCTACACATAATCTGATTAAGTTTTATTTTTGTTCACAGAGTAACCCCAAACTTCCACCAGATACGTGTGCATTGCGTGTCCGCTCTGGTCCGTTACGGCTTAGTGCATCCTCGTTCGTCAACAACTCGGGGAGGTCAGCTGGACAACTGGGGTGCCGAGACAAAGGAATTCTTGGGGTAATTTTACAGATTCACTCACAGCAGCGCATGATGATACGATATATGTGTTTTAAACCTTGTAAAAACATAAACAAACACACAAATGGTAATTTTTCAGAAACGTCAAAACTGATTGTTTTATTCTGAAGATAAACCGGATGTCTTAATGTTGTTTTGGTGTCTGACTTCCTGTCGCGCTTGTTCTTTTCTCTGCTAAATTGATCAGTCTCTCCAGGAAGTTGCGTGAATTCTGAGACTGGCTGCAGCCCTGCCAATCTCTCATCTCATTTTCTCTCCTCTCATGTGCTGTCACTCCCAGCTCCTCCAGAAATATACAACGGCAAGTACGCTGTGTCAAGAAGCAGTTTCCGAACTCGCACATTAATTCAAACATTACCACCGTGCCAAAAGAAGACAAGAGCATATATGAGTGCATATACAGCACACAAGAATGTCAAAATTGCTTATTTAGACTTGAATGTATCAAAGTGGACAAACCATAAAACTTGCTAGCTAGCATAAATTCGCTGACAAACACGTCAAATGCTAATGCAGTTTCAAGTGCTAATATCGTCTATAACAGGGGTCACCAACACAGTGACCGCGGGCACCAGGTCGCCCCCAAGGACCATGAGTCGCCCGCAGGCCTGTTCTAAAAATAGCACAACTCACCAGTGAGCTGGTGCTATTCTGTTGCTATTCTTTTTTAATCCCACTTGCATTTATAAAGATTTGAAAATGACAATATCTTAAAAATAAAATAATTAAATATATGTTTATTAAGTTTCGATAAGTTTAGTCGAACTCTGACCTATTCTAGTTCAAAGGTGAGTATTGTGCGCATGACAAAACTTCAGTGTTCGTGGGGAGTAAGCTAGCGGGCGCAGCGTTTCTTACCCCAAAAACATGGCAGCAAAAAAAAAGAAAACCTGTAATTTTCACAGTGAATGGGAGGAAGAGTTCTTTTTTACAACTGTGAAAGAAACCTGCGTGTGTCTCATTTGTGGGGCGACTGTGGCGACGGCAAAGTGGCACAATGTGGAGAGACACTTCACTAGTACACACACAAGCTACCATGCTAACTACCCACCGGGAAGCGCGCTATGGGCAGAAAAAGCCTGTGAGCTAAAGGCAGCTTTGGGTAAGCAGCAGGCCTTTTTCACGAGGCCGGCGAAAAACTCCCAAAAAGCAACCGAAGCCTCGTTTAGAGCTGCACATTTTCTGATAAAGAAGAAGGCATTTTCAGACGGATAAGTTTTCAAAGAAGCAATGATGATAATTGCTAACACTGTACTTAAAGACGAGAAAAATGGAACCGATCTCATCTCCACTCTCTCCGATGTCCAACTAGGGGCATCTATGATGACTAGACGAGTGTCAGCTATGTCCTATAACCTGGCCGAGCAGCTGGACCGGGACCTGGCGAAGTGCAGGTAGTTTAGCATCCAGTGCGACGAGTCCGTGGACAGCAGCAGTACAGTGCAGCTGTTGGTCTTTATCCGGATGGTGTTTGAAGATCTCTCCACAAAAGAACTCCTGACACTACTGCCCCTAAAGACAACTACGAGGGGAGTTGACATTTATAACGCGGTGAAGGAGTTCACAGAAAAAGGTACCATTGGAAAAGCTGGTAGCGGTGACTACGGACGGGGCTCCTGCTATGATCGGCCGACATGCAGGTTTCATCGCTCACTGTAAAGGTGACCCAGACTTCCCAAAACTTCTGCATTACCACTGCATCATTCACCAACAGGCGTTATGTGCAAAAGTGATCGGCTTTGGGCACGTGATAACTCCCATTGTGAAAATCATAAACAGCATCCACTCCAAAGCGAAGCAGCACAGGATATTCAAGGTGCTATTGGAGGAGATGTCAGAAGAATATGGCGACCTGCTGCTACACACAGAAATCCGATGGCTGAGCAGAGGACGAGTTTTACTTTGTTTTTTGTCACTTTTGGGTGAAATCTAAGAGTTCATGCAGTCCAAAGGCGAAGACGTCTCGCTGCTAGAGGACACAGAGTGGACACTTGACCTTGCATTTTCAACGGACATTACTGGGAAACTAAACCACTTGAACTGTGAGCAGCAAGGCAAAGGTAAGACTGTTGTTGATATGATAAGTGCTTTAAATGCATTTAAAGCCAAGATGAACATTTTCTCTGTGCATTTACAGAGAAGAAAAATGCTGCACTTTCCCTCTGCGCAGTCGGTGCTGAAAGACAATGCTTCTGGATCTGAGACATTTGACAAAGTTGCAGAAAAGTACTGTCAAGTCATAAACAGACTTGGGCAAGAGTTTGAGAATAGGTTTTTAGACTTTAAACAGCTTGAACCATATGTATCATTCATTTCCAATCCTTTCATGAACGTGGACATAACAGACATTGCTGAGCAACTAAGTGCAACGTTCAACTTGATGCTGGACAGGTGGAGATTGAAATCGTAACATTGCAAAATGACCTCCACCTCAAAGCCTACCAGGCTGCACCAAACTTTTGGTGCCTTGTTGACACAGAAAAGTACAGTGGTGTATGCACAGCAGCTATGAAGGTTGCCAGCCAGCATGAACTTCATCAAGCATGGCGCAGAACACCCTCACTGATGCACATCTGCAAGACTCACTCAAAGTTGCAGTGTCAAGTTACACACCAGATTACAATACACTGGTGAACAGCATGCAATGCCAGTCTTCCCATTAACAAAGAAACAGATACCAGATGTTGTCAGCGGCAAAGTTGAATTAAAATATTGAAAAATTGTGTTCAATTCAAAAGTGTTCATGAAATGTAACAGATATAATTTTTTTTAAATGACACAGATTTGGTCATTAGTTCAAAATGTGATAAGATTTATTTAAAAATATGAAAGTTGATTTTTCTTAAACATTACATAACTTTTTCAAACATGGTGCAACATAGTTAATGATTTGTTAAAAGGGTGTGTCACTGGCTAGTGAAAATGGGACATTTTTCCTATGAAATGTTGTAGAAGTGGTGATCTGAAAATGTAAACAATTGCTGAGATTAATAGAAATAAAGTGTTGAATATTGATATTATCTGTTTCCCACCCTGTTAAGTCATTGTTGATTTATTGTGAGAAATCATTAACGTGGTCAGTGTCTTCATAGATGAGTATCATTAATCATTAATAATAATATATAACTAAAGGCAAACTGAGCAAATTTGTTATTTCTGAAGAGTGTATCAAACTGGTAGCCCTTCGTATGACTCAGTACCCATGAAGTAGCTCTCAGTTTCAAAAAGGTTGGTGACCCCTGGTCTATAATAATAATATACGCTAACCCCAGAAACACAACAATTAAAGTGCATATACAGCACACAAGAATGCCAAAATTGCTAATTTTTTATTTAGTCTTTAATGTATATACAGAAGCAGCTAGTATGTTTGTAATATATCACGTGACAATTCAATTGCATGATTTCCAGAGCTTTATTTTAAAAATTAGAAGCTCATGGGGCGCGGCTTCAGGCCACCAGGCAAGAGCATCCAGGGCTGCAGACATGCACTCTTGTGAATTCTTGGCGACCTTGAAATTGTGTCCAATCACTGCAACATTTCTGCAAATTTGACTATCAAAATAGTTTACCCCGCGAGTCTCACCAATCATAGCAGTCCCCTGCGAAAAACGTTGAGCCATATGTCACCAAAGTTTGGTGACCATTGACCAAACTCACTTGTATGCAGATGCATACAGGAGGACGTAGGAGAAGCCGCATTTACGCGGACTTTGAATTTTTGCACATAGATGTGCCTAAACATGCACAGGGCACATGGAAAACACACTAAAGAGCATATAAAACCAGAAAAAGCACAGTATGACCCCTTTAAATAGTACCGCCTCCACAAGGTTTGCACCTGATGTCATTCACGCAAATTTTCTTAGTAGATCACCCACAAATCGCACACTAACCAAACGTGCAATTTTTTGGAATGAACACACAATTTAGCACGCTTTACTTGGGAGCTTAGTAAATCAGGCCCCTACAGTACAAATAAAGTACAATTTGTTACAATTTTTATAATCCTGAGGTTTTTTTTTGGGTAATGTTACTTAGAACACTCAATAGAACACCAGTTCTGAAATATTCACTTGTTGCCGCAATTTATTTGCTTGCACATGCAAACATGCAAAAACATTGCAACATGCATTGCAATTTTTTGGAAAAGCTGCCTTGAAATCAGGCATTTTAGGCTGCAGCAATCCACAAAAAAGTTTGCAAAATCCTGGAATAGAAACCATGCTGCCGTAACGGTAACGGAGCGGAGACGCACCAAACACGCATCTGGTGGAAGTTAGCCATAAGAATAAATTCTAGTAAAAACATTTTGATGAATTTCAGATTTGTGCGGCAAACGTTCGTACGAACAGTTTAAGAACACGTTTGTGGATGAGGCCCAATGATGTGTATGCAAGATTCCTCAGAACGATCCAAGGGAGTACTTGCAAATAGGAACCTGCTTGGGCATTCAAGGAGAATGATGTGGGATCCGTCCCACTGAATGATGTGCTGAAAAGGTTTCCTAAACATTACAAGGTTGGGGGAACTGCAAGGAGGGAACAACAACTCCTGTTTCCCTACAATCTTGATAGATGGAATGTTGAATAGTCGTTTAATTGTGCACTGGTCTTTCTTTTCTTCTCACAAGTTCAAAACTGTGAACTGTTTAACAAAATTGAAAACTTAACTCAAACTACTTTTTTTTCCTGCCAAACACGTTTTGTTTTTTTGTGACTGGATGATCACTGAATTGACACCATTTTGTTAAGATATCTTTTGACATCAAAACTATGTTGACAGTCCTTCTATTTGGATATGTACCTTCCAGAAATGTTCAAAATTATTGTTCATGATAGATTTTTTTTTTTTTTTTACGTCACGTCTTACCTCAGGAGCGGCTGTGGCTCAGTTGGTAGAGTTGGCCGTTTGTCTATCCCCAGCTCCTGCAGCAACATGACCGGTGTGCAAGACACGCAACCCTGAATTGCAACAAAGCAGCGGGAGCAAAACATCCATGGATGTATATGAATGGGGTTAGTTACTTCTGACAGACACTCAACATAGCAACATCTGCCATCAGTGTGTGAATGGGTAGGTTTGACCTACAGTGTAAAAGCGCATTACTTTACTTTTACTTATGTATTTTTTGTAACTTTTTCAACACTTTCAGGACATGAATACAATCAAATAAATGAATCATTCATTCAGTTATTTTGAATCTAGGAGTCAATTTCCAAGTAATTTGATAAGATTAAGATATAAACTATAAGAACTTTTGATAATAAGAGGAAATAATTTCTCAATCCACCTTAACCTTAAAGGCTGAATATGAATATGTTTTTCACACTTAAATGTAATAGAAATCAAGTATATCCTCGGAAAATAACTCTGCGAGTCATGACTGTCGACATTGGGTGTAACACCTGAGTCCCGCTGTCTGTGATGTTTTCCGAGCTTTATGAGCCGTATCTTCACTTTGTTAACATCGACGGGATGGCCGGCCGGCCGATCCCCTCGCGTATAAAAGTTGTTTAATTGAGGGACCAGAGAAAATAAGAATTACATACTGTACTCACTGCTTAATTGAATGTAACGTAAGCGTTACAGATCACGTTTCTAGATCACGCTCATTTCGGGTAAATTTACATGCAGTGTGAAGATACGAGCATAATAAAGATCGCTAGCATTAGCATGCTAACACAACAATGCAGCGCTAGTTGTTTTGGTTTCATGCTGCTGCTCAAGGGCGACATCTGCTGGATCAAAAAATCGTACATTCTGCCTTTAAGTCTGGAAATTAAAGAAAGAAAGATTTGTCTTGATTAAGTTATCCAACATTTTTCCTAATTACATCAGAGTGGCTGTCAAGGCCTAACCCCTCAATGAGTGACTGAAGGGTCCTATCCCTTTGTCTCTCTCCTCGTCTCTGCTGTCTGTGGTATTGACTCTGTGTTGAGGGTTTTTACCCTGTGATTTCTGCTCATTATTTTGACCACACATTGTTCTCCAGACAGCGATCTGATTACAGTGTTTGTCTGTGCCGCTCCTCACAACAAAGTGCTTCAAAACACCTTTTCATCTCAGAGAAACGCTCCACTCTGCCCCCAGCAAATAAACACATTTATTGACAAGGTAATCACTCAGGTCCCTCAGTACAGTCTTCTACGCACACACACACACACACACACACACACATAGAGAAGACAGTTCCCCTGAACAGACAAAGAGGTTAGAGGTCATCCAAGAGTCTTGAGGTCTATGATTGGATGTTTATACAGAAGTAGGCGTCACAAGTTGTCATCCCGTTAAACATCGACCCAAAGAGACACCTTCACTAATGGAGAGAGAGAGACAGACAGGAAGACAGACAGACAGCATAAAGATAGAAACAGACAGACAGAGAAATAGACTTTTGTCATTTTTGTCCTTAAATACAATTTGGTCAGCCACGTTGTTTACAGCACACTTCTTTAGGCAGCAGAAAGTGATTGCACAAATAACCATGTCTGATGCCTGTGAAGTGGCACAAAGAAAAAAAATATTAAGATGTTCTACGAAGGTGGGTAAGCATTCACATGGAGTTGCAGATTGGACAGATAAGGCACCCGATCTTCCACCAGATACGTGTGCATTGCGTGTCCGTTTCAGCTCCATCCTCCGTCCGCAGCACGGAGAGCACAGCTGTCAGCTGGAGTGCTCGCGACAATGCAAGATAATACGACAAATGTGGTATAAAACTCGATATAAACCTTATAAACACATAAACAAACACACACATACGGCCATTTTTCAGAGTGTTTTATTCTGAAAATAAACCGGATGTTTTAATGTTATTTCGGTATTTGACTTCCCGTCCCGCTTGTTCTTTTATGTGCTAAATCATAGATTGTAAAAGAGAATATACGGGAGAAGCTCCCCAGTGGAGTGAAGCTTTTTTTTTTTAGAGCTCCCCCTGCTAACTGGCTGCAGTATAGGTCATAAACCCTGCCTCCTCAATCATAACAGATGTGGCATGGGTCTAACTAATAAGTTAAGATACTCGTCACATAATTTTTTCCGCAATGTGTTTTAAATGGCATGCATTTATTTTTTATTTCGCTTCAATAATTGTCAACGAAGAGAAATACTATGATTAAACTTATATATTGTTGCCTTTTTATAGCCAAATCTTGTTACAGGTGCTGCCATTAGATTCAGAATCACCAACCACAACATGGAGGACTCATCCCTTTTGTATTTCCTGTTCACTCTAAATAGTATATCTCTTAATTAATTAATAACTGAACAACCAAGTGAAAGAAAGTAGCCTAAAATGCCACACTGTTTTTAAGCAAAATCTGTATTTTTTAAAGTAAGTTACAAGACTGGTGTGACATTTCTTATGTGATTGAATAATTATGAAAACGTAATTGCCCTCTAATTCATGTCTGTATCATGCCAGTCTACTTACATTACTTGCACGCTATCTTTAACACTCATTGGCATTAAATGTTAAACACTCAAGTGTTGAAGAAGTACTTTTAAAGCTATTTGTTGCCCAGCTGTGACGTCTGTCAATTGCCCTAGAAGTACTTTGTTTTTACAGCTTAAAACAGGAGAGAAAAGGTTAAAATCAATTTGAAATGAAATACTTTAATTTATTTAATTAAACATGCCCACTACAGGCTGAACGGTGGTGCAGTAGTTGGCGCTGTCGCCTCACAGCAAGGAGGTTCCTGGTTTGAATCCCTGTCTGACAGGAGCCGTTCTGTTTGGAGTTTGCATGTTCTTCCTCCCACAGTCCAAAGACATACTCGTTGGTGACTCTTAATTGTCTTTTGTAAAAGAGAAGAAGTAGTGAGGAGAGGAGCGAGTGGGAGGAAGAGCTGTGACAGAACTGAACAGTGTGATGACTACCCTTGTTTGCCAGAAAGAACACAAACTTGCGTTGATAAATATTTAAACAATAGAATGACTGAATATCAAACTCTTTTAAAGTATAGGTAAATCTTGGCTTTTTCGTTCCCTGCAAAGATTTTGTTTGGAAAGCCACATCCAGCACCATCCTACTGGATTTGGTTTTTCAAACAAAGGGTGATATTATTTAAAAATATATCATTTCCCAAAGTGGTGAAATGAACTCAAGGCCAAGATCTCTAAACTTTATCTGAGAATGATGCCCAATGCATCCACCAACAGGTGAAACAATGGAAGCCATCACACTGTTCACAAAGAGACAGGCTTTGTTCGTCTTCTTTGGGCTGCAAGATCTCCACCGGCTCCTCTGGGTGATGGCAGAGAAGATGATCCTCATCTCGGGGAACTGCTGGTGGAGATCTTGCAGGTCCTGCTTCATCCCTGCAACGAGCTTGATACCTTTGACAAGGCCAAGGTCATTCCTGCCAAAGTGAATCAGCAGTACATCTGGAACAGATCTTCCTCCACTGGGTGAAAGAAGGGGAGAATGTTCCTCCAGACCATGCCACCCCAGCCAAACCACTGGACCCGGGCATCCAGACCTAGGTTGGTCCCGATGGTCTCCCTTGCCCTCTTCTCAATCACGGACAATGAGCTGTCCCCAATGATGAATATCATCGGTTCTGTGTATTGTTCAATGAAAAAGAAAAAAGGCTGTATTGTTTACAAAAGATGTATAAAACATTCAGCATTTTTTAAATAATCCTCCAATTAACAAAATACATCAAAATGGGATACATAACATTTTAGACATAACCCCGATTTTTATACTTCCTCTTGGGCTCAATGGGCTTAAAATCAGCCGTTTCTTCATTCTTTCGTTATTTCTTTCTTCCTTTCTTTTGTCGAAAACGAAGATAACAAACAACAACCAATTACTGTTCATGGACGTGTACTTAGACTTCAAGTAACCAGTGATAGCAGATATGATGTGCAATTTTATCACTACTTTGTTTCTACCATATGCATTTCTTTGCCAGCATCTTGTACACAGCTTGTGTTGTTAACCTGACTTATAGATTGTTTGTTTTGTTAGTTTTTTGCTCAAGATACACGGTTTAGTAACCCACAGAGTTAAAGAAAACATGTTTAAATTCAATAAATTAACACAAAAAGCGTGATTTTACTAATTTTTAAAAAGAGTATGTTCAGACTTGATATATGTTGGGTTTTTGTAGTAACCTTTTTTATGAACAAGCCTGATGTCGGAGTAATTCTTGAATGACCGGCGGGAAAGATAGTTACGTTTTCGGCGTAGCAGGGCTCTGGACTGTCAGAGCTGAGACGCATCGCAGTGGAGCCAGTTGAAGCACACACATTGAATAAAGTGAAAACCTATCAGCTCCGCTGAAGTAACAGAGTCTAGACGGACCAAACATGCATCTTGTGGAAGTTGGCCATAAGAGACTTAAGAGCCCTATCAGCCTTGCTTCTTCCTTTTTCCCGACAGGGGGTTGTACACACCCCAAATGCATCTCTGTAATGTGCATTTGCGCTAAAAATTACTAAAATACACAGTCTTAAAACAGACCTGGTCACATTTAATCCCCAATTTGGGAACCTCAAAATATTAGCAGTGAAGCATTTACACAATGAAACCAGAATACTTCAGATGTTAAGAAAACATTAGTAAACTACACGTTCTGTGACCTATGACCCTAACTGATGTAAGTAATCAGGATCAGCGTAGTGATTTGTTATAGATGCCCTAGTTTGAACAATTTCAATGATGTTTGCCATAGATCATGCACACCAGACATAACCAGCAATAAAGAGTATCTGCAACTTTTGGGGATGCTTATTGAGGACAGCATTAGAGTTTCTACATACTGTCTTTCCAGTCTCTCAAACAACTTTTTATCTAAAGTTTCCAGAGCTTGTTTTTCACCACACATGATGATTTTCTGAGTTCACAAAGATTTTTAATACTAAAAGTTGGTCCCTAGTAAAGTTTTTAGACTTCAGATACTTGTGGATTATATGAGATGTAATTGTAGGAAAAATAATAGCTGCAGGACGATGGCCGATCACAGCTGTGAATGTGTCTGTGTGTGATGTCGATGATGATGATGATGATGGAGAAAGGGAATTAGTTTTCGATTAGCCACAGTGTCAGGTCATAGTGTCACGTCCCACCTTTCAGACTGTGGGACTGATCAATACCAACATCACACACACTATTAGCAACCTTAGCTCTTCTTTCTCTCTCCTCCTCCTCCATCTGACACACAATTATCAAGTCCACCTCTTTACCCACCCCCATCTCTCCGTCACTCCTTCCACCACTTTCCCATGTCTCTTCATTCTTCACTTTTCTATCACCATCATGATTTATCAACACAGTATCATCCCCCAACTCGTCATATATTTACGGTCGGTCAGGACCCCTCAGCGTCAGTGATCGACACATGGGGTACCCCCTTTGGCGTTCATTTTTGATGCGCAGGGTCGCCCCGTACAATTCCCAAAACGTTGTATATGTACCCTATGAGACCGTGGCAAGGCCATCAAGCTCGTAGCAGCCTGATCAATTCGCAAATAAAAAAAAAATGAAAGACACATATATTAAATTGTAAGCCTTTTCTTCAGTAAGTTGAGATCACAACAAATTGAAACATTTAATGTGATTTAATTATGTTCGCCCGCATTATTATTTTTTCCCCATCTGAAAATGACCGTCGGTACGTAAGGGTTGCCAGGTCCAGGCCACAATAGCCGTGTCATCGGAGTATTTCTGAATGTGGCGGAATTTAGATTTGTGTTGGAAGTGGGCAGTGTACAATGGGAACAGGCATGGAGCTAGCACAGTACCCTGAGGAGCCTCTGTGTTGCAAACCACCGTGCCAGAGACACAGTTCCCCAGCCTGAGAAACTGTGGTCGTCCTGTCAGCTTATCTGTGATCCAGGCAGTGAGAGAGGAATCCACCTCCATCCGCTCAAGCATGTATCTTAGAAGGATGGTGTTCGAAAAAAATCAGAGCATACTCCTCACGTAACTACCGAGCTCCTCCAAGTGGGAGTAGACCTTGTGGAGCATGTAAAGCACAGCATCATCCATTTCAATATGCTGCTGGATACGCAAACTGTAGAGGGTCCTTTGCATGTCCAACCTGTTGTCCAAGACCGCAAAGAAGAGGCACGTTTTATACACACTGCTATACGAATCTAGGTAAACCCATCCCAGACCACCACTGTTATGTAGTGTTACACCCCACCACAAGGCGGCCCTATGGGTCTAACAACGATACACAAATTTTACCCATTACAACACTTAAAAACACCTTAACCAAGTCATACCAATGGATTTATTAACAGACAAACTAAATGATTGATCAAAGAGCAACTCAAAACTAATGTAACCAAACACAACAACACACAGTCCCTGGCTGAGAGGCACAGCAGTTACAACACCATATACATCTCCTCTCCAGAAGCCAGCACTTGCCCTTTAAGCTCTGAGGCCAGGTGTGCCTCGTTGTGCAATTAGTAGTTTCACCTGGGCTGGAGACAACAGAAAGTGAGACGGAACAAACAGCACAGGGAAACATACGGCCGTAACAGTAGGCGGAAAAGGTTCACTATGAATCCTGTAAATGGGGTCTTTGATTCATCAGTGTTCTCCTTTTCCTCATCTTTATCCCTTCTCTACTCTTTCTCAATTCTCAGGGGTTGTTTATACCTGGTATAAGATATGTGATTTGGCGTATCTAATCACAATTAGAAAACATTCACGCCAAGCTGTTTACACCTCTCTCATTCTCTCCAAATTCTTCTCTCAATTATTGTCTCAAAAAGGAAGACCTTCTGCCTGCTACATTTTCGACGCCTGTCATGATGAAAAGGCAAGCAATAACATTATCCCTTCCATGAAATGCTTTGTAGATGAATTGAGAGGTCCAAAAGACTCAGTCAGGTAATCAAAATATGTGAGGTCAACAGACATTGGACATTCAGAGATCAGCATTAACCATTGCTATTAACATAATAATCCAAGAATGAAAAACTGTGAAAACATGAATAATATTGGATGGGTGGGATGCATAGATGGATGGATACTGGAAGTTTGTGGAAATAATACCCATGCAAAAGAAAACGTACCCTTTATTTTCCTTTTCTCATGTGGCCCCTCCTTACTCGGAAGCTGGGATATGGTAGAGTCTGTTGCTAGAGAATGAGATTGTGGAGGTGGTTAATTTGTTTGCTAACAGGGGTAATAGAGGGGGGTAAGGGTATTGGTGATCGAGGGGTTTTTGTACCTCCCTTCCTCTGAGCCACAGTGTAACTGTCGGTGGTTGAGTCAGCATAGGGGTACTTGCAGTGGTAGATGAAAAAACAGAGGTGGAGGACAGTGTACACAGGAACCAGATTAAGCATGAATACTTCTTCTGGCTGGTCCTCCGTATGGGTCTCTTGCTGCTCTCTGCGGAGGATGTCTGACTGCTCTCATGAAAGTGTCTCAGGCTGTTCTGACTGTTCTCTTCGGACGGTCTCACGGTGTTCTCCCTGTTGCAGTGGTATTGTGCTGTGGTGGTTAATGTAAAACTGTTTTATTCCAATTTCAATTCTGTACATATATGAAAAAAGAAAATGTATCTAAAACAATGTTAACTTCTAAAAAAAACCATCTTACTCTTGGTCAAGATGAACTCCTAAGCCTTCTGCATCTTTTCCAATAACATTTTTGTTGTTGGGTTGGGTTCGGTGGGTTATAATGTCTGCCTCCCACTTATTTGAAGCCCTTTTCTCCTGTTTTCCCACAAATAAAATGGGCTTCCCTCTCATCGCAAATATCATGCGCTGTAATTTCTCCTCAATGTGGTCTATAACTTAAACAAATCCTTGTTTGCATGATTTATTAAATCTTGTGGCTGGGATGTATACGCAGTATCGCACCCATATGCACATGTGCATTTTGTTGCCAGGTCTGTGACAAACAAACCAAACAGTCAAATATCAAAATGTAGGGAAACGAGACATTTCCGTTATTTTTACACACCCTTTAGAGTCCAACAGCATACTTACCAGTCCACTATCCCTCCCGGTACACTGGTCAGCTGGTTAGTCATCAAGATTAGCCTTAATATGGGACCTGGCAACCCAAACGTACCGACGGTCATTTTCAGATGGGAAAAAGAATAAATTGGGCGAATATAATTAAATCACATTAAATGTTTCAATCTGTTGTGCTCAAAATTCAGTGTAGAAAACAACAGTCTTATTACAGAGTAAATAATAATAAAGTTAATTCACATTGAGGGCTACAGTGTCATTGGGCAAGTAACAGGAGGTAGATAGTTGACTGTGTTTGGATGACAGGAAGCTGAAGAGAGGAGAGGGGATGGAAGCCCCCTTTGTTGTGACGGACCCCTACATTAAAAAGCAGTCTGTATGAAAAACACTGAACATGCTAACATGTCACTTATGACAGTGGTTGTGTCCCAACCTGGGGTCTGGGCCCCCCCTTAGGGAAGTCATCAAAGATTTGTATGCTCTGAGGTTGTCAATTATTTTAGCACATATTTACTAAAAACAATGAAAACACATTCACTGGATAGTGTATTCAAAGGTCTGTAATTGTGTGTAAAAAAATTGTTTTCCTCACTCAGAAATATCAGGTTACCTAGTCAGCGACCTGTAAATCAGGTTCTAATGAAAACAATTCAACCGTTTTGTCATGTGGGTCCTTGGGAGGACAAAGGTTTATATTTATTTCCCTGTGACAACTCGCCTTCACTATGAATATTACGCCGGTGTTAAGGGGGGTGTTAAGGGGGGTGTTAAGGGGGGAAGAGGTTGAAGAGATTCAACCTCTGGGCCACCATCAGAGGTAGTTACAGAGAGAGGCGTTACAGGGGCGAGATAGGATTGATGATGCCAGCAGGGAGGAATAGTGTGTGTGTGTGTGTGTGTGTGTGTTTGTTGAGCTCCTGCTGTTTCTGTGTTGTACGTCCGCAATGCGTGAATTCACAGACTAGGACATCACTATTACGCAGTTGCGGAAACAACACAAATGTAGTACCACTGTTCCTACTGCTTATGAAAGGCAAACCTCAGCTGACATTGGACATGCTAAACTCTTTGAATCTGCCGCTGTGGATTGATGGAAAGACGCTTGTAAGCTGAAATTGAACCTGCATGGCTGGGTTTCCTCCTAGAAAGCCTGGCACAGATCCAAGCTGACAGGTCCTCAAACTAGGTGGTCAGCCTCAAGTGGCTGAAAGAGGCAGTAAAGTTAATTTAGACTAATTCCGTGGTGATGACCTAGAAATGACATCTTTTGTATTAAAGGATATCTGTAGAGGCCAATCTATTAGGCTCTGTTTGATCAACACAAATAAACACTAATTATCCCTTTTAATATGAACAATTTAAAATAGTTTTTTTTATAATAAAACTGTAAGTTAAATGTGAACATTTCTGAGCACTAACATGCTTTAGATCAGGTGTTCTAAACTGGTCATGCCTCAGGACTCAACACCAACTCCTTCATAAATAAACAAGGCCAAAATCTCTGATATTTTTTAACCAATCAGATTTTTCTGATGAAAAATTGTGCAGTTTGGACCTCAGGTATAAAATGTGATCGGACAAATACACTTAACAAAACAAACATGCTTTAAAAGTGCTTCATAGAGTTTTTGACATTTATTTTCCAGGAACTATGGCAACCCTCTGAAAAGGCTCTGCGACCCACTTTTGGGTCCGACCCACAGGTTGAGAACCACTGCATTAGATATTGTTAGATCTAGTGCCAGCCTCAGGGTCCCTGAAAAGAAAACTGGCCAATAATATACCCACTATTGTGTTGTTGATTGTGATGGCACTGGAGCCTATGGGAGCTATGAGTGTATGCATTAAGACTTCAAATGTAAATGCATTCTGCTGGTTTTTACACCCTCTGTCGCTAATACTTTCTCATCTTGTCTGGTTCAGCAGACATCTTTTCACAGGTCATCTCACATAAGATAATTAAGATGTGGCTTGTCACATACTGATTGATCGTACACACTGTTTTTATTCAATAGTGTCTCCCTTCATGCTCATTAAACTAATCGAAGTTGTACAACACTTTTTTCCACAAGAGTCCTAAAGGATCAGCTTTGTGCAGGTCCTGCTTGAGAATGGAAGTCTTGGTACCAGTCCTTTTAAGATTTGAATTAGCTGTGTTTAGAGAACCACTTCTTTGTGCTGCTCAATCGGCATTGGACCTCTAGACCCTCTGGGGTGCTGACATTATGCTCTCATGATGATTCTACGAATTGAGAAATGTCAGACAGAAGAATCACAGCAGAATGTATGCAGGAGAATATTTGTAGAGGTAGAGAGTTTGAGAGTCAGTGGGGAATGAAAAAAGCTCATTAGCCAAAAGGCTCCTCTCTCACCTCCTGCTGTGACATGTGGATGAATGTGTTTGTGTCACTGTATGTGTGTGTGTGTATGTGTGTGTATGTGTGTGTGTGTGTGTGTGTGTGTGTGTGTGTGTGTGTCTGAGGACATTCTAAAGGACAAAGAGCCTTGTCAAGTCAACAAGCAGCCAGTGAAGCAAACATTACAGGTCACAGACACACACTGACAGGCTGCACCACATGTTTGGACGTCTGTATTGTTTGAAGGCACTGATGCTTTTTCCAAGTCATTTAACTTTAGATGGTGTTAGACTGTCCGAAGATTATCATTCTGTGTGAAAGACGGATCGACATGTTAGACAAACAGACACACAGGGGCCTAGAGGGGGGCAGCTTGGTGATATATCCTCATACTGTTTGATATATACAGTATATGTTCTTATATTTTGAACTATTCTATTAATGTCACACATTTTCAATCCCCAGGTTGCAGTTGACCAAAACTTTGTTGTTGCTCTACTTTGATGTATCCTACAGACACACAAGGTAATTTATGATATAAGGTACCTTAATTGTTTGTTTTAGCAAGCCTTTATGGTTGTATTTTAAGGTATCCATCAGTGTTTGTTTCTCGGTATCCTTTAGCACATTTCAATGTATCATTCCACATGTGTTTAAAAGGCATCCTTTGGCATCTGCTTCAAGATATGCCTAAATATTTATTTGAGGTTACGACCAGTCATAGGGGAAAGCCAGCTGTAGCATAAAAGTGAACCTCTCTTCCTTACTCCCAATGATGAGCCATAATCGTATGAATTGCCAGTCCACAATCAGTAATTTATTAACAATAAACACAAAGTTAATCAAACTTCAGGGAGAGCACCGGCAAAAATAATAAACATCACATCTTTGTCAGAAACCCAGACCACCTTACCTCATAAATAGAGAAAAGAAAATCCAGGCATTTTGCCTAACTCCCTCACAGAAAAATAGGAGAAAAGATTACTCAAAATAAAACGGGTACTCTCCCCTACACTGTTAACAGGACTGCAAAACAAAATTAAGATTCACATTAAAGATACATAAACAAAACACACATTTTCTCTTGACTTCACGTCTCTCTTCTGAGGTGAGGAAGAAGGCGGGCAGAGTTCCGAAAAGCACAAAACCCCACAAAGACAAATCTGATAATAACAGACACACTTAAATATACAAATGACTCAGTCACAACAGTCATGAACAAGCTACCATTTAGTCTGTCATTTAACAAAATGGTTTTGAACCTGTTTCAATATACCAATTAGTTTTCATTTTTGAAGTACCATTTAATTCTAATTTTCATGTTTCATTTACTTTCTGGGTTCCTGCAGCATATGTTTTAAAGTACCCTAAAGTGTCTATTTCAATGTGCAATGTTGTGAATTTGGACTGCAGTACCAATTGGAAACACTAGGTGTCAGTTACTTATTGCTCCTTTAAACCTCTCTTCATTGTTTTAAGTTTCCCTTTTGTGATCATTTCTTGGCAGCTTATATGTATAGCATCCTTTTTAAGGTAACATTTAATGTGTTTTTTATGGTACAATTAAGCATAAGTTTATAAATACCCTTCACCATTTATTAGCCCATTTGTTCATTCTAACATGTGGTTAATGTGAAACTGTCTAAGGCTGGATGCGTTCGACACAAAATTTAATAAAAACCTTTCCTGTCCATCACTCTAAACATTGGTATAAGATCAAACTTTGGCCTATACAATATGTTTAAATCATGGTGCTTTACTTTTAAATGTGCAAAACATACATTTTAACAGCCTTGAGTTTAGAGGGATCAGAAGAGTATTTTCAGCCTAATATGCTGACTACTGAGATCTAATGGTGTAGCTCTGAAGCCAGTAGAAATTAAACAATGCCGACAAGGCATATCTATTTGGACAGCCAAGTTACAATGTGCCCTGCAAAAGCTGAAAAATTAAACGTGAAAACATCAGCAAGTATTAAAAGAAGTCAGGTACACAGTTTAGGCAAAAACTAGAGAAGAAAAATAAAACATGTAAAATAAACTTAAGAGTAAACTTAAACCTTTAAAACCAAAAGAGGCTCTCTATTACATTATAACAGTGATGATGCCATCAGGTTTAGAGCCTTGCAACTGAGTTTAGTGCAGCCTGGAGTCAATCAATAGATTTCTGGTTCAAGCAGGTGAAATAAAAATAAAACTGTCTCTGTGTCTGTAAAGTTTATACTAATTGTATTTCTTATTGTTCTTAGAGGATTAAACATAATTTCACCAGACATCATTGTTGATAGACGAGTTTATTTTGCAACAGAAGTGATATGATCCAATAAAGAACCAGCAGATGGCAGAATTTGTTTTGTCATGTTCTATGAGGCATTGGGAAGGATTGAGTTCTAACTTGTCATCCAGTTCTTGATATTTAAAAAAACCAAAACAGATTTCTAGTGAGCTTAGTATGCTGGGATCCGAGCAGCTAGATATGCATGCTGTTGTCATACAAATGTAACTGAAAAACATCTTTTTACAGAGACAACCGGTACAATAAAACCAATTCATGCTGTACCAGATAGCTCTTGTGCCTGTGTCCATCTCGAAGAGCCTGCTGATCATTATGACCAAGAGGTCAAAGGTATCTTTATTGTTTCCACAGGGAGATTTGTTTGCAGCTGGAGACATAAAATACATAAACAACACTAATAAACAATCCAACTAACATTAGGTGCATTATAAAACATGGAAGCCCAGCAGAGATGCTCCAGCATACAGATAAAAGTGAAAGTCCAGTGTGCAGTGAGCAAGAAAGTAAAACTCAGCTGCTATTTAACGGACAAAAAGCAGCAGTTACAAATGAAACCTGATGCCTTTTAGTCTTCACCACAGGCAGTCTGTACCGTCTGTCTGAGGGGACAGGACTAAACTCTGCATAGAGAGGGTGATCTGGGCTCTGCAGGAGAGAAATCGCCTTTCTGACCACCTGCCTGCTGTAAAGGTCGCTCAGCTGGACTTGACTCCTCCCTGCACTCTTAAGGAGGTGATACTGTAAGTTCAACAATCATCACCTCCCCATACTGTCTACTACTTTCTTCTCATGAGTATTGATAAAAAAAAAAAATGTCCCATATATAATTTATATATCCTTTAGGTCCCCCCCAAGGATATGCCTCTTCATTGTCTCTGTAGTCACAGTCAAGGCTGCGCAAAAGGGGTGGGGCTTTCTGGGGCCCAACTGCACAGGGGGGCCCATAGATGTTAGCAAAAACATTGTTCATCCTAAATGTAAGCATTGATAACAAAAGCATTGTTTAAACCCTAAATACAAACAACAAGTTCTTAAAGCATCAGAAATACACATTTTATTAATTTTTGTTTCAGTCAATTGAAACCAGGTTTCAAAGGCCTTTCTTTGTGATGTTAATGTTTTGCGCGGGCTCATTGAACATAACTGCACTGAAATTATGCAACTGCAAGCCCTGACACTGGTCCTCTGGACAACATTGTATTTTAGTGCATTTAGAACATTTGCGATATCGCCGCCATTTTCTGCTAAAGGAAGAACGCTACAAGCCAGCTTCACAACTGCTGTCAACAAACCCCCCAATTATGAGAAAGTCCATCCTCTGTCATGAACGGTTGGAAAACAAAGAGGTGGACCCAATTGCAGGAACTAACAACAACTATTTTAACAAAAAAGGCCAAAGGCAAAAATGTACTTAAATCCAAAAATCCAAAAGAAGAAAACAAGCCATGAGGAGTCACAGGAAAAACTAACAACTGACATGGACCAAGAACTAACATCTGCCTTACACCACCGACAAACGACAATGAACTGACACAGAAGGGAAGAAACACAGAGACTAAATAGACACAGGGGTAATCAGACACAGGTGAGACTAATGGCACAGGTGAAGACAATGGAGAAAAAGAAACAATGGTGACTAGAACTACAACATAAATCAGGAAACACTAAGATACACATAGAACTCAAGAGTGTTACATAACCACTAGAACAAAAAAACACAAGGATAAGAAACTACAAAATAAAACAGGAAACACTAAAGACTAAACTATGAAACATGAAGACAAAAACACACAAGGGAAATAAGCAACACTAGGATGAATAACCACAAGGAAACTTAAACTTAGAAAAAGACAAAACACATACTAAATAAGGTCGAATCATGACATCCTCTCCATCTTTTGCCTGTTCCCCTTTCAGATAATGTGTGCTCAACAGGCAGTTTGGAGGTTTTCCCTTTGTGATCTCACAAAGGGAAGTAACTCCTCCCCCTTGCACAGCTCGGTGTTTGTTCTGAGCTCTGAGACTGCCTTCTCAACATAAACAATCAAGCATGGTGCAAGAAAGCTCAAGCAAGCCAAGCCCTTCCAGAGAGTTCAGAGGGCCGTGGTCAAACACAGGTCATTTGCCTTTAAAGCTACAATATGTGACCTTTAAGGCAGTACAAAAATTCTAAACAGAAGCCTAAACATTTTTATAAATGCAATATAATGGAATTTCATACAAGCAATTGAAAATGTGAATTGTCACGATTAACTATTGACATTTTGCAATTAATCACACATTTTTCTTGTTTGAAAGTCCTAATAAATATATCTATTTTTTCTACTTTCTTTTCTTATCCTGACAGGGCTCCTCTCTGCTCCTTTCTTTTCTAAGAGCTGTCAGGGTGAGTATTCATCATGGTTACTGAAGCGGACAAATGACACCTTTAAAAGCTGCGAGGTGTGTGCGTGTGTGTGTCTGTAACATGTCTTTGTGGCAACAGTTTCATAAAGTGCAAATTCCATTTTTGTAGACATGGTCTGGAGAGAATATCGTTTACACTTCATTAGTTCAGTGGGGTTGTCTACGCATGTGTGTGGTTTTTGTGTTTGGAGAGAGTGGAGAGGAGAAAGAGTAGAGTAGGTGCCTTTAAATCTATGCTTGTGTGTGTGTGTGTGTGTCAGTAAACTTAAGAGTTGTCAGAAAGTTTGAAAGGGTGATTCAGAACTTCTGTAGTTTGGTAAAAAATTATATCATCACTTCAGTAACCATGACATGAAATGACCTGGTCTTTGTCTAAAATTGATTAATTCAAATTAGAAATGTAAAAAACTAAGTCAAGCAGCAGTGGTGTGGAACAGGGAATTTGTTTGAAGAGGCCAAGTAAGTCAGCAACTTGAATGTACTTTTTGGAGGGGGTTTCACACATATAGTACTTTACTGCTTCAGAGGGCAATGTAACATAACCAGATGGGCTTTTATAGCTCCAGTTTTATACAAATGTATCATACAGATGCAGAACTTGCACATGCTAAATGACTAACTGACACTTGCAACACTGACATCCTCTTTCCCTCTTGCTCTCTCTATATAAAGTATATCCTTTGTTTTATCTATGCATTTTCTTGTTAATTTATGAAACCCCTCACCCAGATGCATAACCAGACGCTAATTGCACAGAACAGACTCGGAAATTGTATTCAATCATTCATGAATTCAAACAGGATTGGATTAAAGCCCCTTGAATTTCCATAAACTGTTTTAAATCTTTCTACCTCCCCCTGTGCTCGTTTGAGAGACCTCTGCATGAAATGATAAAAGTAATACTATAACAGTTGAATACAACCACATTAAACAGTGCAAGGTGACTTGCAGTACTGCATGAGCACAGTGTGAGAAAACAAGCACAAAAACATGTCTGAGCCAAGAATACAAAACAACAACATATTCCTCCCCTATCCCCCCCTGGTGTCCCCCCTGAACCTGACATCCCATTTTCCTCTGAGAAGTAGATCCCCACAAAAAGCCAGCTACAATATCTCAAAGTCCCCTTCCCTTGACATGTTAACAAAGTACAATATCTTATAGTACCAAAGAATAAGAAAAACATAATGGGGAAAAAATTGTACACAACTAAAACTTTGCAGCCACTTAAACACTTAACAAACACCTGCGGTCCACTGCAGCAAAAAGTGTGCAAAGCATTAACTATTAGATTCCAGCAGTGTGTAATGCAGTTGGGTTACATTTAAAATGTAGTTCTCTAACCTTGTCTCAACAAGTGCACAGGCATAATTGTAATCAAGATTAATTATGCCGATGTGTATATCTACTCCTCTTCACCTACTCCCTGTCACCTCCGCTGGGTCATCGAAACTATGGGTGCTTCTCTGTCCCGAAGATAGAAGTGGATCCTGGCCGGGTATGGCAGGACGTGCTTGATACCTCTATTCCTTAGGGTTTGCATTATGTCTCGGAAGGCACGGTCTTGGGTCACCTCACTGCATTACACCATGGTGTTATCCCGAGAAGATAAAGATTATGTTTCCTTTGTACTCCATGGGCTGTCGTCTGCTGCAATGCAAGATCAGCTCTTTCACTTGGAAATGATGGATACAGGCTAGGATGGTATGCGGCTTGGCCCCAGCAGCTGGTCTTGGTTGAAGAGATAGATGCACACAGTCCACTTTGACCGGTTGTGAAAATGCTCTTCCCCGACAGTCTTTGGGATCCCTCTGCGCCCTCTTGTATGCTAACAATCTTATCCTCTGGTAGCGGGCTTCTAGGTTCAGAGACTTGGGTTTTTATCCTTCATTAGCTCTGAGTACTTACATTAGCATTATTGCTTGCTCTCTACTGGAGATGCTTGACATCCACATTGTTCTACTTTGTAAGGTTTGCGCTTTAGGTGTGAGGGCTGACACGTCTCGTAGGACTAGGGATTATACATTTATGATTCAATTATGGTACAAATATGATTTATCCAGGTCGCAGACAGGAGCACATGTCGAGACTGTGTTGTCAATGAGCATGCACACCAGCCCTAGTTTATTTGTCTTAAAGGAGGTTTCCTTTGTTTTGCTTATTTTTACCTTGGATTTGGATTTCATACAGATTTGGTACAGTTGTTCCTCAATAAAAACATTGAAAGAAAGATAAAACCTTATTAATGAGGTGAATAACAATTTAGTTATTTAAAAGAATTCAAAATAAGTGGCCCCTTGATGATTTCTGATCCACAGCACAAATTGATTAAAATTAAATTTACATTTTTCACAGCACTGTTCATTGTCATCATGATGTGCAGGCAGGTCATTCACTCACAGTAATAATATTGCAGTCAGATGAGTAATTAGAAAGTTGAACACAAACTTTATTACAACTATAAGAGAGATGAGAAATTAGAGAGAGAGACTTTAAAGCCAGATCAGTGAGCACAGTGATGATACAATTGAGCGGAAAATTGCCAGTCGCTAGAGTAAAGCTGCAATCTGCTGGTTGACAAGTGCTTCATTAGTTAGTTGGTGTTTGAACAGTCATTTTTAAAGAGCTTGTGGTTTACAACACCTACTGTGCAGGGTCTTGAAAATCGTGATTAAATGTAATGGTGAGTTCGGTCAGGTTACGGTGAAGTACAAATCATACAGAAAGCACTAATTATTTTGTTTATCTCCTAAAATATTGATTTAAAAATCTTATTAAAAGCTGCTACATTTGGTGTTATTATATACAAAGACATATTGTCTAAGAGCAGTAGGGTTCAATTCATATATTAGATAGATAGATAGATAAATAAATACTTTATTCATCCCCTGGGGGAAATTCAGGAATTTCAAGGAGTATTGTATGTACCTGAGCTTTATAGCCCCATTGAGGTCATTGTTTGGTTTCCACAAAACACAAACTACACCTCTGAACACCTCAAATCCAGCTGGGAATTAAAGCTATGTTGTAAGGTTAAATATTGCCTTCAGAGCATTTATGTTAACAGGGGAGTGGATTTATCAGGTGGTAGAGCACAGCTTGAACTATAGCTGAAATTCCTATACCGTAAAGAAAGGGACTGCCACCATCCAGACCCAGAAAGGAAATGTTGAATTTTTTGTTACGTGGACTAAGCCAAAGAGATCTTACAAGATCATTACCTGTTGGTGGCTATCTTCAGATTTGAGGGTCAATTTAATATTTAATATTTAACATTTTAACTATAATCTTTTCCTGAACCTAAACAAGAATGTTTGCTCTTAAACCCAATCTTGGTTCACATTGGCTATATTTTGAGGACAATATAAAGCATCTGATAGCAGTGGCTAACTTTAATGGGCTTCTGATTAAGCCAGCGGTTAGCAATAAAGGACTCCCAGTCAATACTTCATTTTGTTCCCTTTGTCATAGTTTGCACTAATGGCTTGCAACTTCAGAAGCTAGAGTTTGACAGACAACATACAGTATTTGAACACATTGTTATCTGCACTTGCAGATATATTTTTTATAGATATCAATAAATGAAAAATTGTCATCAAGTGACCACCTTTTGGATCCAGGCTTGCATTACGGAATGCTATGACAAAATGTTTTTATAGAGATAAGTCAAAAGTCTTACTAAATCTAAATTGGTTAGAGTATAGACACAAACAAGGCTCAGGAAAGATCATGGTTTTGGTTAAACAGTAGCTCAGTGGGAACTCCACAGATGACGCAACTGACCCCTTTCCTGATATGTACAAGAGCTTCCTAGCTGAAAATGTTGATGACAAACTTGAAAGCAAGAAGTACAGTCAATCACTGCACAGTAGTACAAGCCAACTAAAGCTCAAGCGGAAGAAATTGGCGAAACTCATTAGGGAAATGAAAAAACAAACGTTTTAGCCATATTAGGTCAGAATAAAACCAGTGAGCAAAAATTGCCCATTTCAAAGGGAACTGGGGCAATGAACAACTGGTCAGAAAAGCCAAATTTCAAAATTGCCAGTTGAAATTAGGCTGGTTTTACTGTCAAACATCAGTCACACATTGTGTCATGGGCTCTGTCATCATTTGAATGCACCTTTCATTGTCATCGAGAACCATCAGGTTCATAGATCATCAAAATTCACTCTTCTCTGGTCAAAACAAAAAACAGACCACTCCGGACCAAAATGTAAACTAAGAAGGAGGACATACTGGCTGCTGTGTATCTTGATCGTGATGTCTTTGATCAACTATACAGATGAACATATTGTTAAGATTTAATGCTATATTAATTACAAAAGATCGGTTAGTAAATGATTGGTTGATCAATCATTTGATAGTGATAAGTGGAGATATAGCTTCCAATCCAAGGTTGAACTCTTTTTCAATTTCAGTACCACATTAAGTGTTAATGCAGTTTTTTCAACACGAGTTGAGTTTCAAAGTTGTTTCTTCTTATTGTAGTTTCAATGAACTTTTTCTTCAACTGAATTCAGACAATTAATACAGCACGCTTCAACACACACACACTTAGAATTAATTCTCTGCACGCATGAACACATACACATGCTCCACACTTATGAATGTGTCAGTGCGTATGCTAAGCCTGACACTCAGTCCGCTCTTAAAGAATGCACTCATGAGTACAGTACAAACAAAACACAAACAAAACACAAACACCCCCCCCCCCCCCCCCCCCAGCAAACAGCTAAGTTGTATCATTGTTTCCTCAGGACTTAAGAGAATGATAAGAACCAAATTAAGCCTTGATAGTTTTTCTAAATGTAAATATGACTTTAAAATAGATTTGTGTTATCCTAATCACAAGCTTTTCAGGGTATGCTGTCCAGCACTTTACCTTGAAACCTGCTAGCACAGTTGACAGACTTGCTGGGATTTTTTTTTTTTTTTGTGTACAGAAGCGTTATTTAGGAAGCAGCTGCCTGGGAACTTCTGTTGACCAGCTGTGTTTCTCTGGCTCAGATTCACTGCAGCACACACACATGTACAGACAGTCTCTTGCTGGTTCAGCAGTTTAAACCAGTGAAGTGTTTCAGAGCACAGCAAGATATGACCCATCATCAATCACGCAGACGCACAAACCTGCACGCACGCACGCATGCACACACACACACACACACACACACACACAAACACTGTGTGAAAACTGTGAGTGTGTCACCAGGCCAAGAGAGGGAACCAGGTGGTAGGCAAACAGTCATTGTGTGTCTGTTAATGTGTGTGTGTGTGTGTGTGTGTGTGTGTGTGTGTGTGTGTGTGTGTGTGTGTGTGTGTGTGTGTGTGTGTGTGTGTGTGTGTGTGTGTGTGTGTGTGTGTGTGTGTGTGTGTGTGTGTGTGTGTGGCACTGCAGGGCACAGAGCTGTGGTGAATGTGTTGTGGACCTTTTTCTGCTCCAGTGAGAGTGAATGTGTGGTTAAATGTGAAACTGGCTATATATTTTCAAAATGTTTGTGCAAGTACTGCAAAGAGTGCATAAGGAAGTGTATCCACAGTGTGCATAAAGGTATGGTATGACCTGATCATTTTGACAAAACAAATACTTTGTCACTGTACTTAAGTTGACTTTTCAGGCATCTGTACTTTACAGGAGTATATATTCTTTTTCCAACAACTCTTTACTTTGATTGTTTCAAATAAAAGCAAGTTTCTTTACTTTTTTTCTCTGTGCATTTTCAAGACAACCTGGTTAATTTAGTTTTCATGCATTTTAGGTCAATATACGATTTTTTGTTGTTATTGCAAAACCAGGGGAAAAGAAGCGTATTAGGTTTTCGTACAGGGAGGTAGACTCCAGGTGAAAGCAGGTTGCTCTCGAAGATTTAAATACTTTTAGCTCAGGAAGGAAAGCCACCCGGCTATCTTGAAGCACACCCATGCTTCTCACGCACGTAGGCCGGAATCACAGACATGCACAAACAGGACCTGTGGACATGCATTAGTAGAGAGATGTCGGAGTGGGGCTGCTACACACTGCTACACAGGGAGTAGAGCGGTTGTGGGTTCGATGCCTTGCTCAAGGGCACCTCAGCAGTGCTTGGGAAGCGCCCTGGCACCTCTCCATCTACCAGAAGAACTTCCGTATTTTGACCAGGACTTTAACCGGCGACCCTAAAGTTCCCAAACCAAGTCCCTACAGACTGGCCTACTGCCGCCCCCAGATTAAGTTAAATTGCCTTTAATGAATCAGGGCACATTGGCATGCAGAACCATCTCCAGCTCAACATGACAAAGACAAAGGAAATGGAGCTCAGAGAAAGTTCAGACAGGAAGACTGGTTATATTCTTTCACACATTCATTCATCCTTTCACTTCAACCTAAACTACTTCATCTGTCTACCTGCTCTGGTGATGAGCTCATAATGGGCGTTTATTCTCTAAGTAATTAACCAACCAGATTCAGGCACAACCTCTCTCAACCAATCACCCTGCTGCTGCAAAAAGCTAAAACAGTTCTCTCTCGTCCACAGTCATCCTGTCATTTCAGGGCAACCCACCACCGCCCGAGTCACCTCCATTCCAGCTCAGCAGAGTCCAGATCCAGGCTCATCATAGCCTCCATCCTCTTCACCACCACCAGGGTCTAGACTCCATAGGGGGGTATCCCATCCTGCTGTCGGCCTCGTTACCCTTCCGAGTACATGAAGTCGTCACGATGGAGTCTAATGAAAGTTGCTACACAACAAATGTGGTGTGACAGTTAATAAAACGTATGATGTCGTACACATTGTGAGTTTTTCTCACAATGAGCGCTTGGCTACATTTCTTTGGAGAGCACATTTTATACAAATGTAAATTCAATTCACATTACACAGAAGACAAAAATAAACAAATACAATATACATTAAACATTTTGAATCAAAAACACATTTATAAAAGGACCTGCACCATCCCACACACACACACACACACACACACACACACACACACACACACACACAAAAACCTGTTTCTGCTAGAGCGCACACACAGCACCGTACGCCAACCATACATACAGTATATGTACACACATTTACCTGTCCAATGTTCTGAATTGTTCTTCTTTTTCTGAAATAGTTGAGCTCAAATGATGGACTAGGCCTATTTATTTTGATTTTTTTTTTTGTTTTGAAATTTAAATACTTTATCACAGACATACACAAACAGGACCTGTGGAGAGATGCTCGATGCAGGGAGCACTTCCATATATATGGTCCACACCAGGACTTGAACCAGCAACCATCCGGTTTATCCGGCCGACCCAAGTCCTTACTGACTAAGCTACTGCCGCCCGCATGATAAGCATCCTGTACAGTTTTTGTTGCATTGCCCCTCTTGTGTGAATCATCTGTATGACACAGATCTGCTAATTGGATTAAAGTGAGTGTTTTTTTTACAAGAGTTTGTTGTTTTTATCTATTCAATTTAAAGGTTTGTAAAGAGTTAGAATGATTCAAGTCTCTATTACCTCAGTGAAGATGTTAAATCAGTTCATTTATTTTTCTTTTGAGTTCAAGTGATTCTTCCTTTGCCTGCTCTTGTCCTCTCTCTTGCTCTTGAATTCTGCATGTAAAACTATGTGCCTTGTTCTGGAAGCTGCTACATTTACTAAATAAAAAAAAAGAAAAGATATAGCTATATATATATAAATATATATATTTAAAACAGTATCAGATACAACTAACTTCTGAGCAGTTTCATATCTTTTATATAAAAAACCAACAATTGAAAGGGTGGCTGTCCAATATATTCCAGTTGATTATAACATCCAAAAAACATCAGAGACAATAACAACTGCAGATAATTTAGTTCATGATAGAGCTGTTAATGTACAAGTGTTTTTTTTGTTTTTTGTTTGTACTGTTGATGATTATTAGTTTAGTTAACACCTTTCTGATGAACAGCTGTGTGTGTGTCTATCCTTCAGTCGCTCTGCTCAGAGTCAGAGATGATGCTGATGTGTGGGTCAGTGATTCTGTCTGACTGACAGGTTGTAGCTGCATCTATTCTGCTTGTTTATCATGTTTTTCATATTGTCCTTTGTAATTAACAACAGCTTTATGATCACAAGCAGGTAGACAAGCCTGTGTGTGTGTGTGTGTGTGTGTGTGCGTGCGTGCGTGCGTGCGTGCGTGCGTGTGTGTGTGTGTGTGTGTGTGTGTGTGTGTGTGTGTGTGTGTGTGTGTGTGTGTGTGTGTGTGTGTGTGCTTGGTTGTTCTTTTTTGCTTTTAATGAGCAAGAGATTGCTGTTATTATCGTCTTGTGTTGTTTCTTCACACATTTCTAATGAACAGCTGCTCTGCTCTGAGAGTGCTAGCCAGCATACACACACGCACACGCACACACACACACACACACACACACACACACACACAAACAACCACAAAAGTTTCAATGAGCTCTGTGAACCTTTGAGCAGTTCTGGGGTTCTTTTTGGACATTTATTTTATGCTGTACTAAACAAAGCACAACATTTAAATCATGAATATGGTCTCTGTAAAACAAGCTAATAAGCTCTGTTGAGTGAGAGAAGTGAAAGAAAATTATAAAAAAATTTCAAATCTGACGCTCATGGCGCCTTGTCGAGCACTCTTGTTCCTTTTTTCTTGTCCATGTCTACACAAAAGGGGCGGCTGTGGCTCAGTTGGTAGAGTCGGTCGTCTCTCGGCCAGAAGGTTGGGGTTTTGATCACCAGCTCCTGCAGCAACATATCCGATGTCTCCTTGGGCAAGACAAACCCCAAATTGCTCCCGCTGCTTTGTATGTGTGTATGAATGGGATTAGCTACTTCTGATGGTCACTGTACATAGCAGCCTCTGCCATCAGAGTGTGAATTGGTGTGACATGCAATGTAAGAGTAGTTTGAATAGAAGACTAGAAAAGCGCTTTAAAAGCTCAATTCCATTTGCCATTTACTTAAGTGACAAGAATGAAAAGAGAAACATATCGTCAAAGTTAAAACGGCACACACTGTGTTGCGATGCTTTACTTGTAGGCTGTTAGGAAACTGTTATAAGAAACAAAGGAATATCAAAATAATTCCATGTACAGTGTGAAACCACAAAATACATGAGCTACTGAGAACAAAAAGGTTTTTTGTACCAGGCTGTTAACATTATTTATAATTTATAATTATTATTTTAACATGAATGTAAATGAGACTTCCGGGCCAGCCAGCTTCAAATAGACCCTCAAGGAACTGCCGTTTTGACATGTTAAACTTCAGCATTGTCTTTATCTTCCAACTCGGTTGCTGCTTGATTTCAAACACATTTGATAAGAACCTAATTTTGAGTGTTCAGGTGATTATTCACTATCGCATCACACTCCAGGTATTTATACAATCCAGGTGAACAGATGCCAAATTTTACACAATGGAGGTTTAAAGCTGTAAGATCAGTTAACATCATAAGTCTGCGGCGTGTTATCACTAAAACAATTTGGACTGTTTAATCTTAAATGATGTCCTCATTTGTATATAAAGTCAGTAATTCTATTTCTACCTCTGACTCCATGTTGTACGGTCTGCCACAGGGTTCAATCCTTGGCCCATTTTTGTTTTCCCTTTATATGCTTCCACGAGAAAATATATTATGAATAATTTAGATGGGCTTTCTTATCACTGTTATGCTGAGGATACGCAAATACATCTGTTATTGAAGTCAGATAACATCAACCACTTGAACAATTTAATGGAGTGCACAGCCACAACTGAGAAACGGATGAGCAGTGATTTTCTGCAGCTGAATACAGGGAAGACAGAGGTAATATTCTTCAGGCCCAATCACATAGAGAACAAATTAAAGCCGCTCTTTGGTCGACTAGCACCCGATATAAAATCTACAGGTAGAAATTTTGGTTTTACTTTTGATTCAAAACTTACACTCACTCTGCACATCAGTGGTCTCATTGAATCCTGTTGCTATGATCATCAGTAAGATTAAATCAACCCTGTCTTTCCCTGACCTAGAAAAGCTTATTCATGCCTTTGTTTTTTCACGTTTGGACTTTATTGCAATGCTCTTTTCACTTGCCTTAGTCCGTGCTCATTGACTCGACCCCAGCAAGTGCAGAATGCTGCTGCCCGGATTTTGACTAAAACAAATCCCAGCTCCCACATTCATTCTTATTCATAATTTTGTAACTCGCCAATGTTTTATCCTGTTTGTTTTGTGAAGCACTTTTTATCTGTATATGTTTTATTTTGTTTTAATTTACTGTACGCATTCTCTAAAGCACTTTGATGCATGAGACTGCACTCATGTGTATTTAATAAAGTGCTAAGTACAGCCTCCCAATCTAACTATTTATATTTTGTCACTTGACTAATTGAGCCTTAATTCAACCAAAATGGAGAAATAATTAAGTGCACAACAATGTCAGTCACCCTGTGTCTCTCCTCCCCCTCCCCCCTATGGTCTTGTTAAAGAGCCATAAGTGAGTGACAGACAGGAAGTCGGATCATAAAGGTGTCGGCGTGTCACCTCATCTCCTCTATTCCCATTTCAATTAACAGATCGCTTCTGGTCTGTATTGTCAGGACTCATTTCTCAGCATGTGGTCTGGTGCTGCTCTTTCTTGGCGGCAGTTTCAGGTGCTTGGCAGTGGAGTTCAAATCTGTGGGATTGGCACAGAGTGGTTTCACAAGGACTGCACCTGTTGCTTTGTACAGCAACAAATACAAACATCTACAATATTAAAAATATTTCCTGTCCAATACAAGATCATGACTCCTTAAAGTCATTTCCAACTTATTGATAATATAACTTAATACACTGTATAATAATTATTATACATTGCTTTGGCAATATTGTTATTACTTTCATATCACTAAAGCACCATACTTTTTTATACCATCTAGCATGAATACTTTTGCTTCATAAGGTATAATGAACTATACAATTATTTTAGTATTAAAATACTGATAAAATCTCATGAAGAAATAAACAAGTAGAGAAAGTGTAACCACATTTTATTAATGCATAAAATAAAGAACTGAGTCAGAGGTAGAGTTTCATGAATGAGGAGCTCAGCTGTTATTGCTTTGGCTCCTGTCACAAACACACAAAAGGCAATACAATATTTTACTGTTTAAATGTGTATTTCGTTTTGCTTTTTTTTTTTTTTCTACTACAGCTATTATTTCAGCTTGCCATCTTCTGCATTGGCGGTAGGTGGCGGTAGTGCGTTAAAGAGACTGTTTAGAAAAAGAAAACGAGGGAAGAAGAAAACTCCAAGCTGCATGCGGATGTGATACCCGCCGACTCGTCGTGTTTGTGTACAGGGGGGGACTCATAACATTGTTGAACATTATGTCTTGTCTCAGGTGACTACATTTGAAGGTATGTTGGATACTTTTTAACTCAAACATAAAATAATTAGAGACAGAATTGCCCGTACGTGTGTAAAAGGAGAGGTTTATATACGTTTATCCATACTTCCATAATATCCACCAACGAGGCTGTATTTGTATGAAAACTTCATCATACTCACCTAAAAACCATCACTTTATTGTCATCATTATAGTAGGTCCACATCCAAACATTGTCAAGGCCTATTATGGTACCTGCTTTCCTATCTTGAGCACTTCTGCCTCAATCACAAAGAATAAAATGTTATAGTTATTTCAAAATGTGTGTTTCACTACTGCACTGGACATGAAGGATAGATGATTTATTTTTTCAAATGTTATCAACTTGCTTTTTTAAGCAATTCTAAAATGAGCTAAGTGTCCAGAAATGCTTTAAAGGATACACATTAAAAATTAAATAGGTCCCTCAATGGTATCATGTTAATTATTAAGCCAAAGTCTTATGATTATAATAATAATACATTTAATTTGTAACACACTTTACATTTTTGTAAAAAATCTCAAAGTGCTACAGGAAGAAAAATAAAATAGAAATAAAAACAAATTTAATCAGCTAAGAAACTAATGAAACTAAAAGCACAAGCAGAAGGCTTTGTTAAAAAGGTGGGTTTTTCGGGCCCTTTTAAAAGCGTCCGCAGATTGTGGGGCCCTCAGCTGCTCGGGGAGAGCGGAGAGGAGCAGAAGGCCCGGTCACCCATGGTGTGGAGTTTAGTTCTGTGGGGGGATGGAGGAGGTTGGTGTTTCCAGAGCAGAGGCTTTGTGTGGAGGATTGTGGGGTGAGGAGTTCTTTGAGATAGAGGGGGGCATTTCCATGGGTGCACTGGTAGGTGAGAAGGGTGGCTTTGTATTGAATCCTGAATGAAACAGGGAGCCAGTGTAGTGTCTGAAGGATGGGTGTGATGTGTTCATATTTACGCACCCTCATCAGGACCCTAGCAGCGCTGTTGATGTTGTGATTACCTTTCAAATGGCCATGTTGCATACCAGTAAGTGGTTTAGAGGTTAAAAAATAAGGACCAATGTTTCCTTTTTAGCCTTGACTTGAATGAACTTAGTCCATTTTGGATCACAACACAATTTGAAATCGAGAAAAAGTTTTTTCTGTCTTCAGAAAGAAATTAAAATGTCAGAATACACCAACAGCAGTTTCATCGTTCCATACACAGCTCGTTTTCAGATCCAAAGGCACTGATGTCGCACCTCCAACACTGCCATTTTGCAGCCGGAGGCGGGCACTGCAGTTATTTAATAATGATTCATAATTTAACATGAATGAAATCACATAACCAGGCACGTATCCACCATATGAGGAAGTTGCCTCGTTTTTCTTACTGCATAATTATAACCTAAATAACTAGTACTGTACAATGTGTGAATAAAATGTTGGTCTGATGTCACTGTGGTCTTGCAGCAGTGATGTGTGAAGCAGCAGAGAAGGACCTGTATGCTGTCCTAGGAGCCAGCCCCTCAGACTCGCTCAAAGAGCTCAGACACAGATACCAGCAGCTGGCTTTACAGGTAAACACTGCTCACCTCTACAGTTATACTTATCCATGGATGCTGCATACAGTATGAAAAAGTGTCTAAATATAATTCTATTACCAGTGTTCTACTAACTTAATGATGATGAGGATGATGATGGTCTCGATATTATTGATGATGGTAATGACGATGGTTTTTGTTTGATAACGATGACTTATAAGATGGTTTCTATACTGATTAGAGCTCTCAAGAACTGTCATCAATGTTGTGTTTTGCCTCTGTGCAATGCCTGTCAGCACCTGTGTGTCCAATCAGACTCAAAGCTGATCGTTTGCTCTTACTGACATTGTTCCTTTTTTTCTAGATCCTTGCTTGTGTTGTACTTACTCTCTGATGTACGTCGCTTTGAATAAAAGCGTCTGCTAAGTGAATTGTAGAATTGTAGTGTACTGCTCAACTAAAAATTGACCCACTCTAAACTGTAAACAAACAGTGAGTCAGTGTGACTGACTTTAAAATACCTGTTGTATAAATCCACCTTTTTTGAAATGGTATGTGTGTGTACTTTTGTGTGTGAAAACGTAGTACCATCCAGACCGACTTGGCGATGCATCTTCTTCAGAAGCCGACTCTGCTGTGAAGAAGTTTTTAGAAGTAGATGCAGCCTGGAGGATTCTCAGTGACCAGAACAGCAGGAGACAGTACGACTTACAGAGGAGAGGTAGGACTTCAAATATCAGTTCATCTGCTTTTATTATCCACATGGCTGAAACTACGGTTTTCAGCATCTGATTCATCTCACCTGACAATCTGTAATGACATAATGACACATCAATGGCTACCTACCCTGCATATTTTCTTGCACATTGTTAACTCGGAAATTTCTTTGTATATATTTTAAAAATAACATGTGGTTATAAGCCTACACTTGAAAAAGTTCCCGACAGTATTGTTCTGCACCATCAACTCATTTTTGTCATGAGCTTGTCTTGAAGCAGATGTTTCATTAAAAAAAAAATTAAAAAGTGATTTTTCTAAATGCTCCATGTTTCTTGAGAAATACATGACCTGTACTGATGTATAGGTTTGGCAGCAAATTCTCTGTAATTTACACTAACATGTGATTAAACACACCGTATAATAAACAGTTGTTAAATCACAAATATTGAACAGAAAACTTCTGAATTTAAAAATGACTTTATTTGCTTTCATTCATGCTAAAATTTCATATTTGATTTGACACTTTGGAGGAAAAAGGATAACACACACATTCATGAGATCACTTTGCAATGAAGCCTTCACTTTCATAGTACAAACTTTTATGCTCATGTTACAGCCATGGTAACTTCCTCATATACCTCAATAGAAGTGTTTCTGTGCCCTGTGAGATCGCTCATTCTCTTACCTAAACTTACAAAAAGTAAATGTCTGCTCGTCATTCCCTATGTGACCATAATGGCAAAAGAAAGTGAGATCTGTCATGTATCTCAGCCGTGTATCAACGAGCCACAGCTTCTCGTCAGCTCATATTTTGATATGAACATCACTTTCTGATCAAAAACAATTTTTACTTGCACTTAAAAGTACATTCTCCTTCATTGTCTCTCTTCTCGGCCATCCCGTTGGATCAACCAGGGGAAAAACGTTTTGCTTCCTTCTAGGTTAGCAGTTTGAAACATCACAACACTACATGACTTCTGAGTAATAGCCTTCAGCAAAGTGTGGTCTGATGCACACCTGAAGAAGGGGTGCATTAAGGGTGAAAGGTGGCACCACTGGGAAAACAACACCAGAGAATTGGGACACCCTACGGACTTGGACCCCAAAGCGGGAACACTCAATTTGGCGGCACAAGGGTGGAAGTGTACACAGGGAGACTACAGACTCTGAACTAGTTTTTTTTACTTGATTCATTCATACAGGCGTTAACCTACTCCTTTAATGCACCTTAGGGTAGAACAGTTGATGAGATGACATGGACATATTGTATCCTATCAGATAAACTTAAAGGGAGCTTGTCTAAAAGGGTCTTGAATATCCTTACTTCTATAGGCTTTATATGCGATTTTTCACACTTAAATATAATATAAATCAAGTATATCCTCTGAAAATAACTCTGTGAGTCATGACTGTCTACAATGGGTGTAACACCCGAGTCCCACTGTCTGTGATGTTTTCAGAGTCCTATCTTCAGTTTGTTTACATCGCCCGGACTGCCGGCCGGCTCATCCCCTCGCGTATAAAAGTTGTTTAATTGAGTGACTAGAGAAAAGAAGAATAACATACTGCACTCACTGCTTAACTGTGTTTCTAACTCACGCTCATTTCAGGTAAATTGACATGCAGTGTGAAGATACTGGCATAATAAAGATCACTAGCATTAGCATGCTAACACAACAATGCAGTGCAAGTTGTTTTGGTTTCATGCTAGTGCTCAAGGGCGACATCTGCTGGATCAAAAAATCGCATATTAAGCCTTTAAGTACACATATGACAAGTTTAAGAAGTTTTAAATGTCAGCTAGATTAGTCTCTGTATCAATTCTGTTTAGTCTGGTTAAAAAAAGCCTGCTCTAGAAACAGTATCAAGTAATTTGTAGTAAACGTGTGAAAATTGAAATTCTTTACAGCCTAGCTTCAAAAGGTAGATTTTCCAATGCCTTGTTGTTCATAAACTGCAGCTTGGGGTCTTGACAGTTGACGGAGTAGCTTAATACAGGGCTTTAATAAACAACAGTAATAAACAAAAAGGTGATTTGATCTAAATTCAAAATATTAACACAGACATGGAAACTTCTTACACAAGCCAAATGTCTTTTCAGATACAAAAGAGTAAATAAATCAATGTGTTAACTTTGTTGTATTCCTTCTAATAGCTTCTCCCTCTTCTTGGTCATTAATCTCATGTTAAATTAACATTAGTTAAGCAGCACATACTCCACATAATATAACATTAATTAAAAAGCAGGTAAATTTTAGCACTAATTATTCATGGTTCAAAGTCATTATCACTGTCAAACTGTATGACTTGATAATGACTGTTTCCTCAAGAGTGAACTGTGAATCATAAAAGTGTGAACACCCAGCTGTTCACCTTCTGTCAGGCCATCCATTAATGGTTCCTCCCATCACTTTTCATCCATTCATTAATTGATGTCTTGGTTCTTCTCTTTCTTTTTGTGAATTCGCATTGTTTCCTTTTTTCTAGGTCCTTGCTTGAGTTGTACTTACTCTCTGATGTATGTCACTTTGGATAAAAGCGTCTGCTAAGTGAATTGTAGAATTGTAGCTCCTGACATCAAAGCTCTCAGGGTTATGGGGCCTCAAAGACCACCCATACCAATGCGGTGGCAATTCTTGTAGGGGTCTCTTTAAACCTAATACTCAAATATATTTCCTAGTTCTTTGTGTAGTCCTCCTAATACTGCATTATTAACAATGCCTCCGTTTTAATCCTCTCCAGCACAGGAGCTGAAACAGGACTGGCCAGTGGATTCTACGGTTTATCTGGAGGACATGACCTGGGACCAGGGTAACTGCACATACATATAATACAATAAAACCCAGACACAAAAAATAACAATGGCAGGCATCTTTTTGAATTGTATTTATATCTATGTTTTTAAATACAATGCTGTACAATTGACACATTGTTCTAATAATTTAATCATGTGAGTTTCTTTTTTTCGGTTGTCTTAAATTACTCATATTATATGTACATATTTATGCTCACTATCTAATGAATTCTGTTAGTTTAAAATGTATGTTTTGTTGTTTCAGGTCAGTGTGTATACACATACAGCTGTCGCTGTGGAGGAAGGTTCGATGTCTCCGTCGAGGAGGTAGAGGAGGAGACGCGGAGTCGGCGGCAGGATGGCGAAGAGGAAGAGGAGCACAGAGGAGTGGTCGTTTGCTGTGATACATGTTCCCTCAGTGTGTACGTCACATGGTCATTACATTCAAAGACTCTTTTCTTTAAATGACAATGAGACTTTTTATATGAAACACTCTTTATTCTGCTGAGTCAGACCATCATTTTGGCAACATGTACCTTTCTGGAAGAGAGAGAATCAATCACTACAACAGTTAGGTTGGCTGGCTGAAGTGGACAAAGTAAGAGTTCTTCAACATCTCAGACCTTGTGTTGAACATCTACATCACTCTTTTAACAGGGCTTCAAGGCAAAGGGATATATTCACCAATTAAAATATGCCATTGACTGACTCAGCAACTTGAGGATTTTGAAGTGAACATCAAAACATCAATGGACAGCTCATTTTTTTACATACGACACAGAGACTTATCAAGATCACAAATAGAAGAGTAAATGTAAGCTTCAGGGCCATTCTTTATGTCTATATATCACTGAAACGTGAAGGATTTGTTTTATTCTTTATGAATTTAATTAATATATTTGAAAGTTATTGAAAAAAGGAATCTGACATATTTTACAGGATTGTACATTAAAACTGCTTTGAAAGATGGAATATTGTTTGTATGCTTTCTATTGATCGTTTGAAGATTGTTTTCACTATTTTTGTCACGACCCATCAAGACAAGTAAAAAGGATAGATTCCAAAACTGGTTGATGACTTCAGCTGTGCCCGAGTCGTCATCATAGACTGTTAATGGGCAAAGCCTGAGTGACTTCACCCATCTGTTGCTGTCCAAACTAAAAAGCCTAGTTTCTTCTTCACTATTGTTTGGAAAGAGGTTGAAATGTTTTATAAACACAGGGAGAGTTTGAGTGACAATCCGCCGCCAGCACCGAGGGGCCACGCAGCCTCGGGTGCTGGGATCTCAACCGGTAATGATCCCTCCGCAGGTTCTGTACATGGTTGTTCAAAGGCAGTGGTCTTTTAGTCCTCATATTTAAAGTGGCATTGTTATTTTAAAATCTGAGTTCTTCATCAGCGTGTTATGATAATGCATTAGGAGAATTCACTTCTGTGTCTTTAGCGGTAGGCATGGTTGGTAGGAGGAGAAAGATAGAGCACTGATAGAGCTGTGTTTTCTTCTTTTTCTAACTTTTCTTTTGACTCTTCTCTGTGTTTTACTATGGAAAAACACAATTACAGCCGTCGATTTTTACTGGACTTAAACAGTAACAGCCTTTCTGTGGAGTTATTACCCGAATCACTGAGACAACAGCTTCAAACTTTGGTACTGCTTCGCGAGCCGGTTTACCCCCCAGAGAGGAGATGTAAACGTAAACGGTGCGAGCGGAAACAAAAGCGAGGTAAACGTGGAAGCATAAGAGCGAGACTGGCTAAAATACCACACAGGTCCGCTCTTCCAACTCTTCTACTGGCAAATGTAAGATCTCTGGACAATAAAATGGACCATATAGAGCTACTGAGAGCTGCGCAACGCGATGTGAGGGACGTTTTCACAGAGACATGGCTGAACGAACGCATCCCAGACTCCACCGTTCAGCTTGAACAATTCACATGCTACCGTTCGGACAGAATCCTTATTAAAGGAGGAAAGAAGAAAGGTGATGGAGTCTGTGTTTACATCAGTGATGCTTGGTGTCGAGATGCTGCTGTGGTATGTAAACACTGTTCACCGCTGGCGGACTTTATGATCATGAAGTGCCGTCCTTTCTAGCGACCCTGCTGGTCGCTGTGTATATTCCCCCCACCACCAACAACGCTGATAGAATCGATGCACTTCGGGAACTTTACAATGCCATCAGTGAGCAACAGACAGCTCAGGGATTTTAACCATGCAAATCTCAAGATGGTTTTACCCCACTTCCACCAACACGTGACCTTTCCCACAAGAGAAGGTAACATTCTGGACATGATTTACACATCAGTTAAAGGTGCTTACAAAGCTTCACCCCTCCCCCACATCGGTCACTCTGACCATATCAGTGTAATGCTAATGCCAGCTTACAGACCCAGGGTTAAAGTCACCAAACCAGTTCTGAAGCAGGTATGTGTGTGGCCAGAGGGGGCCTCTGCTGCACTACAAGACTGCTTTGATACCACAGACTGGGAGATGTTTAAGCAGGCAGCCACCTACAACAACCACACAGACATTGAGGAGTATTCTGACACTGTTACCTCCTACATTAGCAAATGCATTGCTGATGTCACCACCACCAGAACCATCACCACCCGGGCTAACCAGAAGCCATGGCTGACAGGAGAGGTACGCGGGCTACTGAGGGCCAGGAACACCGCCTTCAGAGCTGGGGACGCAGCCTGCCTGAGAACAGCGAGGGCCAACCTGTCCCGTGGCATCAGGGAAGCCAAACGCAGCTACACACCAAAAATAACCGGACACTTCAAGGACAGCAGAGACACGCGGAGCCTGTGGCGTGGTATCCAGACCATCACGCACAACAAACCCAAGCCACAGACCTGTGACAGCAACACCTCTCTGCTGAACGTCCTCAACAGCTTCTTTTGAAGCCAGGTTTGAAGCACACAACAGCACGCCCCCACAGAAGACCACCCCACCTCCCCACAACCAGACCCTGTGCCTGACTGCAGCCAGCGTGAAGAGAACCTTCTCCAAGATCAACACCCGCAAGGCTGCAGGTCCAGACAACATTCCTGGCCGTGTGCTGAAGGACTGTGCAGAGGAGCTCAAAGATGTCTTCACAGACATTTTCAACGCTTCTCTGAGTCAGGCTGTTGTTCCGTTGTGCTTCAAAGCCACCACCATCATACCCGTTCCAAAGAAGCCCTCACCATCCACTTTCAATGAATGAAAGGTTAGTCATGGCCCACATCAAATCCACCCTCCCCGCCACCCTGGACCCCTACCAGTTTGCATGCCGAGGTAACAGATCCACCGAGGATGCCATCTGTTCTGCTCTTCACCCAGCCCTCACCCACCTGGACACAAAAACTCATACGTCAGAATGCTGTTCATAGACTTCAGTTCAGCATTCAACACCATCATTCCTCAGCAGCTGATCGGCAAACTGGACCAGCTGGGGCTCAGCACTTCCCTGTGCAACTGGCTGCTGGACTTCCTCAGCGAGAGGCCTCAGACAGTGCGGGTCGACGGCAGCACATCAAAAACCACCATCATGAGCACGGGGGCCCCCCAAGGTTGTGTGCTCAGCGCCCTGCTCTTCACGCTGCTGACCCACGACTGCGCTCCATCCTTCAGCAGCAACCACATTGTGAAGTTCGCGGACGACACAACAGTGGTTGGTCTCATCTCCAACAACGATGAGACGCACTACAGGATGGAGGTCAGCTAACTTGCCACGTGAACGTCGACAAGACCAAGGAGGTTGTTGTCGACGTCCAGAGATTCCCCACTCCTAAACCCCGCATGAGACGCACTACAGGATGGAGGTCAGCCAACTTGCCACGTGAACGTCGACAAGACCAAGGAGGTTGTTGTCGACGTCCAGAGATTCCCCACTCCTAAACCCCCACGGTGCTGCTGTGGAGAGAGTGAGCTGCACCAAGTTCCTGGGGGTTCACATCAGTGAGGATCTCTCCTGGACAACCAACACCACATCACTGGCCAAGAAGTCCCAGCAGCGCCTCTACTTCCTCCGCAAGCTGAAGAGAGCACGAGCCCCCCCATCCATCATGTGCTCCTTCTACAGAGGCACCATCGAGAGCATCCTGACCAGCTGCATCACTGTGTGGCTTGGGAGCTGCACTGCTGCCAACCGCAGACCCTGCAGCGCACAGTGAAGGCTGCTGAATGGATTATTGGTGTCCCACTCCCCTCTCTTCTGGACCTCTACGGTACCCGCCTCACCCGCAAAGCAACCAGCATTGTGCGTGACCCCACCCACCCCTCACACAGCCTCTTCAGCCTCCTGCCATTGGGGAGGCGGTACCGCAGCCTGCGGGCCTGCGGGCCGGCTCCACCAGGGAAACAGCTTCTTCCACCAAGCTGTCAAGAAGCTTAACGCTCTCCCCTCTCTTCCTTCCCTCCCCTCTGCCCCCACGAACACTGGACGTTGAAACCCCCTCCCGTTTGCCACCAAGAACTCTGGACTAATAACTCTGAAGCTAACTATTCAAAAGTACACTCAGTTTACTGCACATTGCAGATATTGCACAAGTTTACTTTTTCTTTAAATTTGATTTTATTTATTTTATTTACCATTTTGTACCTTTTGCACAATTTAGAATTTATTACTGTAAATATTATTTATCTTATTTTTACCTCATTTTATTTTATCTATTTTACCTTATCTTATTTTTACCTTATTTTGGTTGTATTGCACCGCGGGACGGAGACAAACGCAATTTCGATTCCACTGTATATTATACTGTATGGCATATTTTGAAATTGACAATAAAGTTGACTTTGACTTTGAGGAGAAACAGGGTCAGTACTGATGACACACCTGATGGGGGTGTGGTGGCTCTGTCTCTGTAATCTTCATTAGCAGCACCTGCGGAGGAGACGAGGGAAAATTGGTTTCGAGTCGATGAGACGCCATGAGGAAGACGCGAGGACGCAGACACCTGAGAGACTGAATCTGAAGTAACGTTTGTTTTGTTTCAACACTTCACGGGTTCTTTTTGCACATGAACTAAACTGATATGAAGGAGAGGGCTGGCGGAGGAGATCGTACCTATGTGGCTCCATGGATCGGGCTGTCCGAGTGAGCTGGTACGAGGATCTTTGGAGTGAGTCACCTACACGCACCCCTCAAACAGACAGGACAGTTGCTCACACATTCAGGTAAGGCAGGACACACATTCAGGTAAGGCAGGATACACATTCAGGTAAGGCAGGACACACATTCACGTTTACGCTACATGTAAGGAGAGGCATTAAGTTACGGGCTCACCGGCCTTAGCGTTAGGCACTAGGATAGCATTTAGCTGTGGGGTTGTGGAGCCTCGTAACAAGTCGGCTTTAGCGTACCATCGATGGCGGTTGCCATGCTGGAAATGCTCTCTCACCCTAACTTTCAGTCAGCTTAATGACTGACTGAGAGCTGGAGCTGCTTTTCAGCCGCTTGACAAACTGTTAAACCAATCAGCTCATCTACGTGCCTTATTGTGGATAACATAAGCAAGGTAACGTTACAGTAACCAGGATCCCTGTCAGCTGTCGCTTTCTGTCAGTGTTCTGGAGCAGTAATATTAGTAAAATGTCAGTGATATTTTTCTCAACATAATACTTGAAGGTGGTAAGGAGCAGTCCATCCTTTTATTTGTTAAAGGGACAGAAGCGTTTAATCACATTCATTGACAATCTCAGTTTGTTTTTTGGATTAATTTCTGTAAAAGCACAGCCCAATCGATGAAATTGAACAGCTGTCTTTCATTAAAAAAAAAAAAAACTGCTTAAAACACCTAGATGTCAACTGAGACTGACAGTTTCTCCATAGCGTACAGCAGTAGGAAGCCTTTCTTGCCCGCCAGGGTGGGCAGTTCCATAAATGTGTGACATCATGTGAAAGCTAAGAATACGGGGACACGGCTGAGTATCTGAATATTCTGCAGATGGCTTCATAGTCTACACGCAGTCCTCAGTTTTGCCCAAATTTAATTTGTTTAGTAAAACACTTTTTCTTTTCTTCAGCTATCAACACAGAGCCCTGAATGGGTGATACTACATTCATTGTTGTGTGTTGTCAGGCTTACCGCTGTGTAAAACTGCCTTTAAGTGTTTTGTATGGAAGTTGTCAAAAGAACCAGTGAAACCATCAGGGGAATAGTTCTGAGGTAATGTGATGCTGGTTGTAGAGGGTGACAGTCTATCCTCCGGAGAGTCTGTGTGTGATTCCGAGTTTGGAGCATCTGGAGACCTCAGAGTCTTCTCTACACGTCTGAACCTGCCCGCTCGCTGGCATGATGCTGCTCAGCATACCTGATGCTCATCTGATGCTCATCAGCCACATCATACACAAAAAAAACGAAAGTACAGGGTTATTATAACTGAAATGTCCCTGCATATTCTGCCTTTTGAAGTAAAATCAATCTGAAACAACAATGAAACCCTTATCTTCATCTTCATTTCACTGTCCAAACTTTTCAGCCCCTAAAATACCGGTGCTAGGGACTGGGAACCTTCACTGTCATTGGATGTGTTTGATGACCATACTGTTGCACACAGCCAGGCACTTGACTAATAAGCCTATCCAAACACTGGTATTAGAACAACAGGTGATATCTGTGTGTGTAAAGAACAGCAGACACACACATTGTCACTGTCTTGTGCAATTTACATTTTAAGGATTTTTACACATTGCTTTAATTTTTTTTTAAAGGTTTTCGGGTCTACTTTTTGGTGTATACTTTTACAACAATTGGTAAAATGTGAAATTACACATCCTTTTCAATTTGTATTTGTGTTCATGTCTTCATTCATCTTGTGACCCCTCACTCTCGTTGTCTCTCGACCCCCACTTTGCATAAACACTGTGTCTGCCTATAAATGGCTCCCCGCTGTTCAAGAGTAAAATCTCTCACTCACATGTAAACTGCTTTGCTTTAAACATGATTTCATCATACTTTAAAATAACTGTTTGTCTTTCTTCTTTCCTCCTAAAAGAACAATTGTATACTTCAAACCAAATAAAACCAATATGTGATATAAGATCAAATACCTGTCAGCTTTTAAGCCTTTCAGCATCAAAAAAGAGAGTTTTAAAAGGAGAGACTGATCTTCTGATCTTCCTTTTTCATTTTTTGGTGTCAAATTCTATCACAGAAGGTGGAGTGATAGAAATCTCAAAAAAAGATAAAATGTAGAAGAATTAAGAGAAAAAAAGCTATTGTATTGTAAATGTTATATCCTGTGACCCTGAAAAATTACCCTTTAAGACCAGGGGGTCTCGACCCCCAGGTTGAGAACCAGCGGCCTAAATGATAGAGCTTGTTCTCCCCTCTGCAGGGCTGCGACAGACACACAAAGGGATGAAGGCTGGTAATGACTCTGCTGTCTCTCTGGTCACTCAACCTGCAAAGGTCACAGCTGACAGAAGCTCCGAGTGATGATCATCTCTCATCTATTATCCCCCCATCTCTCTCACACACACACACACACACACACACACACACACACACACACACACACACACACACACACACACACACACACACACACACACACACACACTAGCACACCACACACACCCTGGCCCCCCAATCAAGCCAAATATTACTGATCCTCACACAGATGTGCTGAAAAAGTAGAGTGGGATAAGAAGTTGGGGCTATAAACAGCACTACCGGTCAGCTGCTTTGAGAAGACTGAGTTTATGTGTGTGTGTGTGTGTGTGTGTGTGTGTGTGTGTGTGTGTGTGTGTGTGTGTGTGTGTGTGTGTGTGTGTGTGTGTGTGTGTGTGTGTGTGTGTGTGTGTGGAGGGAGGGGGGTTAATAAAGGGTTGGTAGAATATTGATGTGACAGACACATAGAGACATGCTGGGACACTAAATCACTTTCACCAACACATCACCTACAATTACAGCACTTTAGATCACTTTCTATCAAGAATCAAACACCTCAGCAGAGCCCCGCCCCTACCCCCTTCATACACTGTAAAACCCTGAAACTCCATTTGGTGAAGTTACGAGGAAAAAACTTCAACTGTTTGACATCAACATGAAACCTTCATAAAAGAAAATGCACAGTGTGTCAAATGGGTCATATTTACAGGGTACAAAATCTTTTTTGGTTGGGCGTCCTGTTTAGCCAGTACTTTTCGGGAAAAGTGGATATCCTGGTCTAGAGAACCTTTTCTGTGCACTGCTAATGTTCACAATCCCACAAGCTTCTATGGCTGCAAGATTGTAGTCATAGTGGAGAGGAGAAGAAGATTGTTACCTGCACTCATCTCAAATATCCCTTATGTTGTTTAATTAGAAAAAAAAACAAAAAACTGGATTGTAGTGCAATGGAAGATGAAGGATTCTGGGATTGAAACACAGTCAGTAGTCCAAATCTGACTAAGCGGCAACCTCCGGTCTTAAAGAATGAAGCCAATGCGGAAGTGCAAAATCCTGCAGATGGTCGAGTGTCCACTTGAGGCTGACTCCAGGAACACTGTAAGTCACATATGCATCACAGCCAAAAAAGCAGTTTTTACTGCCGAAATTAACAAACAAACAAAAAAACAAAATAGCTCTGATTAGTTATTGTCAGATTTTATGAACAATACGTGTTATCCATAGGTAGGCACATAGCTGACATGATTGACAGATGGGCGTGATGTAACAGTTCGTCAAGCTGCCTAAAACCCCCCTCAGCTCCAGCTCTCAGCCTGTTGTTAGGTTGACTGAAAGTTGGGTTGAGACAGCATTTCCAGCATGGAGGTTGCTGCCGAAGAGCCTCCGGAGACCCCCTGCTGTAACAGGTGGCTGACGTCACTCAGGCTTCATCCATTATTATTTTCTGACTACCTTTTAAAGTCTCATTTATTACACCCCTGTGAATTTTCATCTTCAATCTGGATGTTGCGGAGCAATTGCAATTCCTGGCGTCGAAAAAAAAGGTTTCCTTCCTGCACATATAGATTTCAACTCACCGCTATAATCTTGTCCTTTTCATTGAGGAAGGAGAAATAATGTCAGTATTTCCAAGACAGAAGCTCACACCTGAATGATCATCAGCCAGTGTGTGTGTTTACTGCAGATAATTTTTTTTTTTTTTTCCCAGAATGCTACTGTGCTGACGCTAGCATAACCTCTTGGGCCAAATAGATGTCAATACACCTACATCTTGCAAGGCACGGCACGGTACAGATTGCCAGTGTCACGTTGCCCTTAGTTTAGTGACTTTGAAACACATGTACTTAAAAAGGACTGAAATGGATGAAGGTCAGATCAGGCAGGAGTACAGGCACTTTTTTCACGTGTTCTGATATAAACCTTTTAGCATTAGTGTACAGTTTTGCTTGCATTCACTTTAACCTCCAAATGAAGAGGTTTTAAAAAAACTCCTGTATTTACCAGACCCACTTGACTAAAAATCCAATTTATTTCTCATTGATAATAAGGGGGAAAAAAAACATAAATACATACCTCAGTTAATTCTGAAACATTCAGGCAGCCTCGTCACCACGTTTTTTTTTGTTATTTTTACAGTGTATTCTGTTCCTCTCTTTCAGAGCCCACACCCTCTCTAGGTAGCAATTAGAGCCCTTAGATCACTTTCTCTCTCTCACCCCCTACTTCTCCTCTCCCTCTCTCTCTTCTTCGTCTCCCTTCTCACTCATTGACTCCCTGCAAATAGACCCATTTACCCCCCCCCCCCCTTTTTCTCTCTCTCCACTTCTTCTCACCTTGTCTATGTCTCTGTCTGTGTTTCTGTTTGGGTGGCTGACAGTGTTTGAAGGTGGACGGGGGGGGGGGGGGGGGGGGTGATGGATGCGCTGAATAACTGTCAAGATAATAACTGTGGCATTGCCCTTTAATAATTGGAGTCCCTGGAAGCCTGTGATGATTTTGGATTATATGCTGTTATTATATACTGTCATTGGGAAAAAAAAGCCCCTCAGAATTATTGTCATTTCTTCAGATTGTGATAGGAGGTATGTGTTTCCAAAAGCAGCAGATACTTAAAAAAAAAAAAAAAAAAAAACTATATTTTTTTTAAAACTTTTTTTTACATAAACTGAAATCCCTGTATCCCGAGTGCATAGCAGTGTGTAGCAGACACCTCTCCAATAATGCATGTCCACAGGTCCTGTACATGTATGTGATTTGGGCCTGATGTGTGTGAGAAAGTTGACTCTCAATCGCAGAGTGTAAAACCAGAATTTCCCACAGATTAATAAAGTACAAACACAAAAAAAGCACATTAAACAAGTTACAAACATAAAACACAGAGTAATTACAACCACAGATCAACATATCTTGAGTCACAGAGCAGAGAAGTCAATATTCAAAGCATCTTCCTCCAACACCTTCAATCTACTTTTAGAAATATTTAAACCCCTCCCCCTGACACAGATCATCCTGCATCCAGGCTGTAGGAGCAGTGTACCTGTAAATCATTTTCCCCATTTCAAGACGCACTTTAGGAACAAATAATAAACCATTTGATGTTTAGTTGTCAGAATATGAAGTCATCTAAATCTGAGTTAGGATCCACAGTATCTCCAGGACCCTCTTCTGCATACACCACTTTGGAACAAGGAACACCGACACAGTGGAAGGAACAGTCATTATAGGCAATTTCTCCTGGGGTCAAAAGGTTGAGCTCATAGGGATCAATAAATCTGGCCCCGGAGTAGATGAAACAGAAGTGTCTTTTACACAAAGAAAGTATTTCTTTAGATTTGAATGTATTCAACTGAAAGCAATTCCTAAAAAGGGAACTCTTTGGATCCTCCCAACACTGACAGATTGTGTACTTCAAAGAAAATCAAAAATTCTTCTTTTGTTATAAATATAGAACAACAAGCGAAGTTCAACTGTTTGGCCCATTTGTCTTTTTCTCTCAATCCTTTGTGTTCTTACTAAAAAATATCCAGCCTCCAATAAGCGGATGAGTTCTTAATGAGTTCTGTTGGGTATCGTGCACTGTGTTCTTTTCTGTTGAATTGTATTTAATTATATTTAGTATTTTGCATTTGTTATGTTCTTCTGTGTTTGGTTTAGCTTGCTTTGTTTTTGTTTTTGCTGTTTGTCAAAGCACTTTGTAAACCTGTGTTTTTAAAAGGTGCTATATAAATAAAGTTCTTCTTCTTCTTCTTCTTCTTCTTCTTATTATTATTAATATTATAGTGAGGCTAATTTCAGGCTCCAAGTGACGCTAATGAAATCTTCCTGACCCCCCTGCCAGTCAGTCTGACCACCTAGGTGGAGTTTGGGGGTTTTGACACTGTGCCACCAGCAGACACCTTGTTAATAAAAAGTGATATCCCATTGGGTGCTGACTAATTGGCTGCAGCAGACAGGACCTCAGAGACACTCAGACCTTGTTAACTCATAATTATGCTGTTAGCCTGTTATTAGCTTATAGCTTTTTTAGCTCCTTAGCTTGATGAATGACCAGGAAAACAATCAGTGGACCACTCAACCCACTGTGTGTGTGTGTGTGTGTGTGTGTGTGCGTGTGTGTGTGTGTGTGTGTGTGTGTGTGTCTGTGTGTCAGTGTGTGTGTGTGTGTGTGTCTGAGTGTGTTATCTTGCAGCTTGTTAGCATGTGTCAGATCTATTGTAAGTGCCTTGATGGCCCTTGAAGGACCTACTCAGATGTGAAAACACGTTTCATGGGCTCTTAAGGAGCTATGTCAAATCTACAAAAAAAACCAACAACACAGCAACAACATGATGGCATCCTTTGTGTGGTTGATTTAAGATTTGGGTGTTCAAATAAGGAGGGTCAATTTTAATAAAATATTTTGATACAGTGGTTAGTACAATACCAACTGTTGTGCTTAATTCTCAGGTTGTTACTACAGAGCGTTCTCATCCATTTCATTTGTTCATTACTGACTGTTAACATGCCCTAAAGTGCTAATGTTTATTTTTCTTATAATGCATGATTTAACTTCATTCTGCACATATCTCAGCACCTTGAGAGAGGTCTAATGTCTAATGTTAGTTGGTTTAAACTAATAAAAAGTTCATTGATTTACACACTAATCTCAAACAGTTCTCATGGGTTTTTCTAAACATAATAAAATAAACAAAATAAATGGGACATAAAGAACAATATAGTGACCTTTTCCAAATCAAATGTAGTTACTGTTCTTCAAAGAGCCAAGGCCCAGTGACACGTGTCTCTCAGTCTTTCATTTATGGCGTTTTTTATTCTGTGACCACTGAAAAAGAAACAACCTAAAACTTAAGACATCATTTGTACAGGGCATTATGATGAGGTTATAAAACATAATCACATGCAAACATTTCACACAATTATAAAACTATTAATGGGAAGATAGTCAGGGCAACACAAGTTGAATTTGTTATATTGTCGTTATGTTGTGCATCTCATGTACTGAGGCTGTAGTACTCATTGCAGCAGCCATTGGTTCAAATCCAACCTGGACCCTCTGCTGCATTTCATCCCCCACTCTCTACTCCCAACATGTCGCTCTTCAGCTGTCCTATCCAATTTAAAATAGGCACAAATGGTCTTCCCCTTAAAAACAAGTTAAAAAATAGTAATATTGAATATAAAAAAAACTGCATATGGTATAATAGCTGTAAATCTCAATTGACTCCTGTTATGTTAGTGAGCCTTAAATGTCATTTTTTCCTGGGTGAGGGGCCCAGTGGAAAAGTCAAGGACATAAGAGTACACATTTAAATTATAACCTGTTGTTTTCACCTGAAGGAAATGTTTAAAGGTAGTGCAAATGTCACCCAGGGAACATATTTTATTGTCTTTATTTCAAATGTGGCACCATATACTTTAGTATTGAAAAAAAGGATTTGGTCATCCTTAGTCCCAGCACCTTATTTAGAAACAAAAATCAGGGTTTTAGTGAGGGGTGGGGGTGTACGGGGAGGGCTGCTCGCTGAATAGAGCAGAATAGAATAGAGAGCGGTGTGTCCTGGCCGATGCTAAGCTGCTTCAG